>NC_064045.1:13680522-13751457 GCF_932526225.1 Nematostella vectensis | reverse complement strand
GACCAATGACCATTTTAATGGTGAGTGTTAAAACACTCACCTGTTATTTCAACAGCCTTACTTGAGTTTGCTTGTCTCAGAAATAGACCTTGCTTAATAAACAAAGACATGTTACAAACTTATCTAATAATAGGTAACAACTGCAATATTGTATGAAGAGAGTGCCCCTCTCTTCCCCCTGCTATTGTTGAAATTATGCTCAATAAACTTTTACCTCTTCCCTCTCCACCAGTTAAGCATTCTATGTATGCTTCCCTGTACAAAATGCACCCCTTCAAATAGAACATTAAAGTTCACATACTTGTTTACTTCCTCAAACTCTTTGCTTTGTGTTTTTTGTTAACTTTCTAGGAACAAATTGAATACATATAATCAATAAATCCAGCAAGCTTATTTTGCAAACTCACTTTTTTTTATTATTTTTGCGCAAAACCAATCAGGATTAGGGGGGTCAAGCACAAAGAAAGAAAACGAATTAAAAAAAAAAGCCCATTGGCATGGGATCGAACCCGGTCTGAAGAACAAAACGGAAACCATACATACGGATTACCCAATCGGTATGGCAGCACAAGGCTTTTACGGAAGGCTGTAAAGAACCCGAAGGCCCCAAGCACCGATATTTCCGAGCGAATATGCTGTACAACACTCTTGCAAGGTTATCCCAACCCGCGCATTAATGGGGAGGACAATAACCAGGATCCCAGGCCTGTAATACGGTTACGCCACGCACAGCTCGCCGAGATTGTGGATGACAAAAAATAGAGGTCTATTTGGGCGTCTTGGGTCCCTTGGGGACTCGCCATGCGCACGGGCGCATCTCTTTTATTGTGTACATGACATCAAAGTAGCGAAGAAAAAAGACGCTGTTTTGGTATCATGTGAAAAGCATAAAATAAATAGAAATAAAGACGTAAGGGGGGAGAATATTGACATATTCATATTAGAATATTGACAAAATCCGCAATATTGTCTACGCTGACTAAGTAAAGCTGTATTTTACTTTAAAGGGGCAGCAGCATAGTACTGCGCATGTCTGGAGTCAGTGTTTATTGTAGGCTTTTAAGTGTCTACAAACAGTTGAACTTTTTAAAAGCTGTCAATACCTTATTAAATAATATGCAATATTATATTGAAAACTATGTTAATGGACAGTTGTGGTCATTTTTTTTTGTTTTGTTTAAAGTCTCCCACATGTACCAAAAGCTCATAAGTCAGTATTAGAATTTCACTGAAGTTCATTGTGTCAGGGCTCTAGAGCTATTGCAAATCTTTTAAACATGACACTCCCCCTTTAAATGAAAGTAAAAAAAAAATCAAAATTGTTGGTGGGGGTCTCTGCTGTGTTTGTTTTCTTTTTAGTTTTGTTCTATTATTATTATTATTTTCTTTTTTAGAGGGGGAGGGGAATTCAGCTAAAAATAGCCAAGGGTCAATTCAAGCAACTAGTACAAAAGATGTTTTTTTGCAGTCCTTTATTCGATATATTCAAGGTTATCATGCAATTCTGTTGTTTGACTGCATATATATATTTTTTCTTTCTTTTCATTACAAGTGCTATATGTGTAAGTGGTGACCATAGCTATGATAGCTATTATTTAGAATAATTTTTTACCTACTAAAAGAAAACAACTTGACTGCAAAACACTTACTGTAGGGCACTCGATATTAGGCATTACTTTCATGTGGATGTAAGGTTGAAATGTCAAAACCTTCATTAACCCGTGAACTACGCTTTAGCGTATTACACTTTGTGGTGATCTGATTCTATTGTTCTTTTTTGTGTTTTATTCTAACTATTACCGTTTAACTATCACACTTTGTTTCACGGGTTAATGAAAACCACTCTAATTACTTACAGTAGTTCTTTTTTAATATTATCATTTACTTGTATAATTTAGATGAGCAATACATATTTCTTTATGGCTTTGTATAGCTCATCTCGTTCCTCATAAATAACAAACAAAATGAAGTTTGTTCTTATTTTGGTGCAAAGGAATCTACAGTAGCTTTCTAATCAGATAATTGTTTTTCTTTTAACACTCACCTGTTATTTCAACAGCCTTACTTGAGTTTGCTTGTCTCAGAAATAGACCTTGCTTAATAAACAAAGACATGTTACAAACTTATCTAATAACAACTGCAATATTGTATGAAGAGAGTGCCCATCTCTTCCCCCTGCTATTGTTGAAATTATGCTCAATAAACTTTTACCTCTTCCCTCTCCACCAGTTAAGCATTCTATGTATGCTTCCCTGTACAAAATGCACCCCTTCAAATAGAACATTAAAGTTCACATACTTGTTTACTTCCTCAAACTCTTTGCTTTGTGTTTTTTGTTAATTTTCTAGGAACAAATTGAATACATATAATCAATAAATCCAGCAAGCTTATTTTGCAAACTCACTTTTTTTTTATTATTTTTGCGCAAAACCAATCAGGATTAGGGGGGTCAAGCACAAAGAAAGAAAACGAATTAAAAAAAAAAAAGCCCATTGGCCTGGGATCGAACCCGGTCTGAAGAACAAAACGGAAACCATACATACTGATTACCAAATCGGTATGGCAGCACAAGGCTTCTACGGAAGGCTGTAAAGAACCCGAAGGCCCCAAGCACCGATATTTCCGAGCGAATATGCTGTACAACACTCTTGCAAGGTTATCCCAACTCGCGCATTAATGGGGAGGACAATAACCAGGATCCCAGGCCTGTAATACGGTTACGCCACGCACAGCTCGCCGAGATTGTGGATGACAAAAAATAGAGGTCTATTTGGGCGTCTTGGGTCCCTTGGGGACTCGCCATGCGCACGGGCGCATCTCTTTTATTGTGTACATGACATCAAATTAGCGAAGAAAAAAGACGCTGTTTTGGTATCATGTGAAAATCATAAAATAAATAGAAATAAAGACGTAAGTGTTTTGTTTTGTTTTGTATAATTTAGATGAGCAATACATATTTCTTCTAGGCCTTGTAGAGCTCATCTCGTTCCTCATAAATAACAAAACAAAATGAAGTTTGTTCTTATTTTGGTGCAAAGGAATCTACAGTAGTTTTCTAATCAGATAATTGTTTTTCTTTTAACACTCACCTGTTATTTCAACAGCCTTACTTGAGTTTGCTTGTCTCAGAAATAGACCTTGCTTAATAAACAAAGACATGTTACAAACTTATTTAATAATAGGTAACAACTGCAATATTGTATGAAGAGAGTGCCCCTCCCTTCCCCCTGCTATTGTTGACATTATGCTCAATAAACTGTTACCTCTCCCCTCTCCACCAGTTAAGCATTCTATGTATGCTTCCCTGTACAAAATGCGCCCCTTCAAATAGAACATTAAAGTTCACATACTTGTTTACTTCCTCAAACTCTTTGCTTTGTGTTTTTTGTTAACTTTCTTGGAACAAATTGAATACATATAATCAATAAATCTAGCAAGCTTATTTTGCAAACTCACTTTTTTTTATTATTTTTGCGCAAAACCTATCAGGATTAGGGGGGTCAAGCACAAAGAAAGAAAACGAATTAAAAAAAGGCCCATTGGCCTGGGATCGAACCCGGTCTGAAGAAAAAAACGGAAACCATACATACGGATTACCCAATCGGTATGGCAGCACAAGGCTTTTACGGAAGGCTGTAAAGAACCCGAAGGCCCCAAGCACCGATATTTCCGAGCGAATATGCTGTACAACACTCTTGCAAGGTTATCCCAACCCGCGCATTAATGGGGAGGACAATAACCAGGATCCCAGGCCTGTAATACGGTTACGCCACGCACAGCTCGCCGAGATTGTGGATGACAAAAAATAGAGGTCTATTTGGGCGTCTTGGGTCCCTTGGGGACTCGCCATGCGCACGGGCGCATCTCTTTTATTGTGTACATGACATCAAAGTAGCGAAGAAAAAAGACGCTGTTTTGGTATCATGTGAAAAGCATAAAATAAATAGAAATAAAGACGTAAGGGGGGAGAATATTGACATATTCATATTAGAATATTGACAAAATCCGCAATATTGTCTACGCTGACTAAGTAAAGCTGTATTTTACTTTAAAGGGGCAGCAGCATAGTACTGCGCATGTCTGGAGTCAGTGTTTATTGTAGGCTTTTAAGTGTCTACAAACAGTTGAACTTTTTAAAAGCTGTCAATACCTTATTAAATAATATGCAATATTATATTGAAAACTATGTTAATGGACAGTTGTGGTCATTTTTTTTGTTTTGTTTAAAGTCTCCCACATGTACCAAAAGCTCATAAGTCAGTATTAGAATTTCACTGAAGTTCATTGTGTCAGGGCTCTGGAGCTATTGCAAATCTCTTAAACATGACACTCCCCCTTTAAAGGAAAGTAAAAAAAAAAATCAAAATTGTTGGTGGGGGTCTCTGCTGTGTTTGTTTTCTTTTTAGTTTTGTTCTATTATTATTATTATTATTTTAGAGGGGGAGGGGAATTCAGCTAAAAATAGCCAAGGGTCAATTTAAGCAACTAGTACAAAAGATGTTTTTTTGCAGTACTTTATTTTATTCAATATATTCAAGGTTATCATGCAATTCTGTTGTTTGACTGCATATATATATTTTTTCTTTCTTTTCATTACAAGTGCTATATGTGTAAGTGGTGACCATAGCTATGATAACTATTATTTAAAATTATTTTTTACCTACTAACAGAAAACAACTTGACTGCAAAACACTTACTGTAGGGCACTCGATATTAGGCATTACTTTCATGTGGATGTAAGGTTGAAATGTCAAAACCTTCATTAACCCGTGAACTACGCTTTAGCGTATTACACTTTGTTGTGATCTGATTCTATTGTTCTTTTTTGTATTTTACTAACTATTACCGTTTAACTATCACACTTTGTTTCACGGGTTAATGAAAACCACTCTAATTACTTACAGTAATTCTTTTTTAATATTATTATTTACTTGTATAATTTAGATGAGCAATACATATTTCTTCTTGGCCTTGTAGAGCTCATCTCGTTCCTCATATATAACAAACAAAATGAAGTTTGTTCTTATTTGGTGCAAAGGAATCTACATTAGTTTTCTAATCAGATAATTGTTTTTTTTTAACACTCACCTGTTATTTCAACAGCACTTACTTGAGTTTGCTTGTCTCAGAAATAGACCTTGCTTAATAAACAAATATATCTTACAAACTTATTTAATAATAGGTAACAACTGCAATATTGTATGAAGAGAGTGCCCCTCCCTTCCCCCTGCTATTGTTGACATTATGCTCAATAAACTGTTACCTCTCCCCTCTCCACCAGTTAAGCATTCTATGTATTCTTCCCTGTACAAAATGCACCCCTTCAAATAGAACATTAAAGTTCACATACTTGTTTACTTCCTCAAACTCTTTGCTTTGTGTTTTTTGTTAACTTCCTAGGAACAAATTGAATACATATAATCAATAAATCCAGCAAGCTTATTTTGCAAACTCACTTTTTCTTATTATTTTTGCGCAAAACCAATCAGGATTATGGGGGTCAAGCACAAAGAAAGAAAACGAATAAAAAAAAAGCCCATTGGCCTGGGATCGAACCCGGTCTGAAGAACAAAACGGAAACCATACATACGGATTACCCAATCGGTATGGCAGCACAAGGCTTTTACGGAAGGCTGTAAAGAACCCGAAGGCCCCAAGCACCGATATTTCCGAGCGAATATGCTGTACAACACTCCTTCAAGGTTATCCCAACCCGCGCATTAATGGGGAGGACTATAACCAGGATCCCAGGCCTGTAATACGGTTACGCCACGCACAGCTCGCCGAGATTGTGGATGACAAAAAATAGAGGTCTATTTGGGCGTCTTGGGTCCCTTGGGGACTCGCCATGCGCACGGGCGCATCTCTTTTATTGTGTACATGACATCAAATTAGCGAAGAAAAAAGACGCTGTTTTGGTATCATGTGAAAAGCATAAAATAAATAGAAATAAAGACGTAAGGGGGGAGAATATTGACATATTCATATTAGAATATTGACAAAATCCGCAATATTGTCTACGCTGACTAAGTAAAGCTGTATTTTATTTAAAGGGGCAGCAGCATAGTACTGCGCATGTCTGGAGTCAGTGTTTATTGTAGGCTTTTAAGTGTCTACAAACAGTTGAACTTTTTAAAAGCTGTCAATACCTTATTAAATAATATGCAATATTATATTGAAAACTATGTTAATGGACAGTTTGTGGTCATTTTGTTTGTTTTGTTTAAAGTCTCCCACATGTACCAAAAGCTCATAAGTCAGTATTAGAATTTCACTGAAGTTCATTGTGTCAGGGCTCTAGAGCTATTGCAAATCTCTTAAACATGACACTCCCCCTTTAAAGGAAAGTAAAAAAAAAAATCAAAATTGTTGTTGGGGGTCTCTGCTGTGTTTGTTTTCTTTTTAGTTTTGTTCTATTATTATTATTATTATTATTATTATTATTATTATTTTTATTATTATTATTTTCTTTTTTAGAGGGGGAGGGGAATTCAGCTAAAAATAGCCAAGGGTCAATTCAAGCAACTAGTACAAAAGATGTTTTTTTTGCAGTCCTTTATTCAATATATTCAAGGTTATCATGCAATTCTGTTGTTTGACTGCATATATATATATTTTTTCTTTCTTTTCATTACAAGTGCTATATGTGTAAGTGGTGACCATAGCTATGATTACTATTATTTAGAATAATTTTTTACCTACTAAAAGAAAACAACTTGACTGCAAAACACTTACTGTAGGGCACTCGATATTAGGCATTACTTTCATGTGGATGTAAGGTTGAAATGTCAAAACCTTCATTAACCCGTGAACTACGCTTTAGCGTATTACACTTTGTTGTGATCTGATTCTATTGTTCTTTTTTGTGTTTTACTAACTATTACCGTTTAACTATCACACTTTGTTTCACGGGTTAATGAAAACCACTCTAATTACTTACAGTAATTCTTTTTTAATATTATTATTTACTTGTATAATTTAGATGAGCAATACATATTTCTTCTTGGCCTTGTAGAGCTCATCTCGTTCCTCATAAATAACAAACAAAATGAAGTTTGTTCTTATTTGGTGCAAAGGAATCTACATAAGTTTTCTAATCAGATAATTGTTTTTTTTAACACTCACCTGTTATTTCAACAGCTCTTACTTAAGTTTGCTTGTCTCAGAAATAGACCTTGCTTAATAAACAAATATATCTTACAAACTTATTTAATAATAGGTAACAACTGCAATATTGTATGAAGAGAGTGCCCCTCCCTTCCCCCTGCTATTGTTGACATTATGCTCAATAAACTGTTACCTCTCCCCTCTCCACCAGTTAAGCATTCTATGTATGCTTCCCTGTACAAAATACGCCCCTTCAAATAGAACATTAAAGTCCACATACTTGTTTACTTCCTCAAACTCTTTGCTTTGTGTTTTTTGTTAACTTCCTATGAACAAATTGAATACATATAATCAATAAATCCAGCAAGCTTATTTTGCAAACTCACTTTTTTTTTATTATTTTTGCGCAAAACCAATCAGGATTAGGGGGGTCAAGCACAAAGAAAGAAAACGAATAAAAAAAAAAGCCCATTGGCCTGGGATCGAACCCGGTCTGAAGAACAAAACGGAAACCATACATACGGATTACCCAATCGGTATGGCAGCACAAGGCTTTTACGGAAGGCTGTAAAGAACCCGAAGGCCCCAAGCACCGATATTTCCGAGCGAATATGCTGTACAACACTCCTGCAAGGTTATCCCAACCCGCGCATTAATGGGGAGGACAATAACCAGGATCCCAGGCCTGTAATACGGTTACGCCACGCATAGCTCGCCGAGATTGTGGATGACAAAAAATAGAGGTCTATTTGGGCGTCTTGGGTCCCTTGGGGACTCGCCATGCGCACGGGCGCATCTCTTTTATTGTGTACATGACATCAAATTAGCGAAGAAAAAAGACGCTGTTTTGGTATCATGTGAAAAGCATAAAATAAATAGAAATAAAGACGTAAGGGGGGAGAATATTGACATCTTCATATTAGAATATTGACAAAATCCGCAATTTTGTCTACGCTGACTAAGTAAAGTTGTATTTTACTTTAAAGGGGTAGCAGCATAGTACTGCGCATGTCTGGAGTCAGTGCTTATTGTAGGCTTTTAAGTGCCTACAAACAGTTGAACTTTTTAAAAGCTGTCAATACCTTATTAAATAATATGCAATATTATATTGAAAACTATGTTAATGGACAGTTTGTGGTCATTTTTTTTGTTTTGTTTAAAGTCTCCCACATGTACCAAAAGCTAATAAGTCAGTATTAGAATTTCACTGAAGTTCATTGTGTCAGGGCTCTAGAGCTATTGCAAATCTCTTAAACATGACACTCCCCCTTTAAAGGAAAGTAAAAAAAAATCTAAATTGTTGGTGGGGGTCTCTGCTGTGTTTGTTTTCTTTTTAGTTTTGTTCTATTATTATTATTATTATTTTCTTTTTTAGAGGGGGTGGGGAATTCAGCTAAAAATAGCCAAGGGTCAATTCAAGCAACTAGTACAAAAGATGTTTTTTTGCAGTCCTTTATTCAATATATTCAAGGTTATCATGCAATTCTGTTGTTTGACTGCATATATATATATTTTTCTTTCTTTTCATTACAAGTGCTATATGTGTAAGTGGTGACCATAGCTATGATTACTATTATTTAGAATAATTTTTTATCTACTAAAAGAAAACAACTTGACTGCAAAACACTTACTGTAGGGCACTCGATATTAGGCATTACTTTCATGTGGATGTAAGGTTGAAATGTCAAAACCTTCATTAACCCGTGAACTACGCTTTAGCGTATTACACTTTGTTGTGATCTGATTCTATTGTTCTTTTTTGTGTTTTACTAACTATTACCGTTTAACTATCACACTTTGTTTCACGGGTTAATGAAAACCACTCTAATTACTTACAGTAATTCTTTTTTAATATTATCATTTACTTGTATAATTTAGATGAGCAATACATATTTCTTTATGGCTTTGTAGAGCTCATCTCGTTCCTCATAAATAACAAACAAAATGAAGTTTGTTCTTATTTTGGTGCAAAGGAATCTACAGTAGTTTTCTAATCAGATAATTGTTTTTCTTTTAACACTCACCTGTTATTTCAACAGCCTTACTTGAGTTTGCTTGTCTCAGAAATAGACCTTGCTTAATAAACAAAGACATGTTTCAAACTTATTTAATAATAGGTAACAACTGCAATATTGTATGAAGAGAGTGCCCCTCTCTTCCCCCTGCTATTGTTGAAATTATGCTCAATAAACTTTTACCTCTTCCCTCTCCACCAGTTTAGCATTCTATGTATGCTTCCCTGTACAAAATGCACCCCTTCAAATAGAACATTAAAGTTCACATACTTGTTTACTTCCTCAAACTCTTTGCTTTGTGTTTTTTGTTAACTTCCTAGGAACAAATTGAATACATATAATCAATAAATCTAGCAAGCTTATTTTGCAAACTCATTTTTTTTTTTATTATTTTTGCGCAAAACCTATCAGGATTAAGGGGGTCCAGCACAAAGAAAAAAAAAAAACGAATTAAAAAAAAAAGCCCATTGGCCTGGGATCGACCCCGCTCTGAAGAACAAAACGGATTGGCCTGGGATCGAACCCGGTCTGAAGAACAAAACGGATGGTCACCACTTACACATATAGAACTTGTAATGAAAAGAAAGAAAAAAAATATATATATATATGCAGTCAAACAACAGAATTGCATGATAACCTTGAATATATTGAATAAAAGACTGCAAAAAAACATCTTTTGTACTAGTTGCTTGAATTGACCCTTGGCTATTTTTAGCTGAATTCCCCTCCCCCTCTAAAAAAAAAAAAAAATTATAATAATAATAATAGAAGAAAACTAAAAAGAAAACAAACACAGCAGAGACCCCCACCAACAATTGTGATTTTTTTTTTACTTTCCGTTAAAGGGGGAGTGTCATGTTTAAGAGATTTGCAATAGCTCTAGAGCCCTGAAACAATGAACTTCAGTGAAATTCTAATACTGACTTATGAGCTTTTGGTACATGTGGGAGACTTTAAACAAAACAAAAAAAATGACCACATCTGTCCATTAACATAGTTTTCAATATAATTTTGCATATTATTTAATAAGGTATTGACAGCTTTTAAAAAGTTCAACTGTTTGTAGACACTTAAAAGCCTACAATAAACACTGACTCCAGACATGCGCAGTACTATGCTGCTGCCCCTTTAAAGTAAAATACAGCTTTACTTAGTCAGCGTAGACAATATTGCGGATTTTGTCAATATTCTAATATGAATATGTCAATATTCTCCCCCCTTACGTCTTTATTTCTATTTATTTTATGCTTTTCACATGATACCAAAACAGCGTCATTTTTCTTCGCTAATTTGATGTCATGTACACAATAAAAGAGATGCGCCCGTGCGCATGGCGAGTCCCCATGGGACCCAAGACGCCCAAATAGACCTCTATTTTTTGTCATCCACAATCTCGGCGAGCTGTGCGTGGCGTAACCGTATTACAGGCCTGGGGTCCTGGTTATTGTCCTCCCCATTAATGCGCGGGTTGGGATAACCTTGCAGGAGTGTTGTACAGCATATTCGCTCGGAAATATCGGTGCTTGGGGCCTTCGGGTTCTTTACAGCCTTCCGTAAAAGCCTTGTGCTGCCATACCGATTGGGTAATCCGTATGTATGGTTTCCGTTTTGTTCTTCAGACCGGGTTCGATCCCAGGCCAATGGGCTTTTTTTTTAATTCGTTTTCTTTCTTTGTGCTTGACCCCCCTAATCCTGATTGGTTTTGCGCAAAAATAATAAAAAAAAGTGAGTTTGCAAAATAAGCTTGCTGGATTTATTGATTATATGTATTCAATTTGTTCCTAGGAAGTTAACAAAAAACACAAAGCAAAGAGTTTGATGAAGTAAACAAGTATGTGAACTTTAATGTTCTATTTGAAGGGGTGCATTTTGTACAGGGAAGCATACATAGAATGCTTAACTGGTGGAGAGGGAAGAGGTAAAAGTTTATTGAGCATAATTTCAACAATAGCAGGGGGAAGAGAGGGGCACTCTCTTCATACAATATTGCAGTTATTACCTATTATTAAATAAGTTTGAAACATGTCTTTGTTTATTAAGCAAGGTCTATTTCTGAGACAAGCAAACTCAAGTAAGGCTGTTGAAATAACAGGTGAGTGTTAAAAAAAACAATTATCTGATTAGAAAACTAATGTAGATTCCTTTGCACCAAATAAGAACAAACTTCATTTTGTTTGTTATTTATAAGGAACGAGATGAGCTCTACAAGGCCAAGAAGAAATATGTATTGCTCATCTAAATTATACAAGTAAATAATAATATTAAAAAAGAATTACTGTAAGTAATTAGAGTGGTTTTCATTAACCCGTGAAACAAAGTGTGATAGTTAAACGGTAATAGTTAGTAAAACACAAAAAAGAACAATAGAATCAGATCACAACAAAGTGTAATACGCTAAAGCGTAGTTCACGGGTTAATGAAGGTTTTGACATTTCAACCTTACATCCACATGAAAGTAATGCCTAATATCGAGTGCCCTACAGTAAGTGTTTTGCAGTCAAGTTGTTTTCTTTTAGTAGGTAAAAAATTATTCTAAATAATAGTAATCATAGCTATGGTCACCACTTACACATATAGAACTTGTAATGAAAAGAAAGAAAAAATATATATATGCAGTCAAACAACAGAATTGCATGATAACCTTGAATATATTGAATAATGGACTGCAAAAAAACATCTTTTGTACTAGTTGCTTGAATTGACCCTTGGCTATTTTTAGCTGAATTCCCCTCCCCCTCTAAAAAAAAATAATAATAATAGAACAAAACTAAAAAGAAAACAAACACAGCAGAGACCCCCACCAACAATTTTGATTTTTTTTTACTTTCCTTTAAAGGGGGAGTGTCATGTTTAAGAGATTTGCAATAGCTTTAGAGCCCTGACACAATGAACTTCAGTGAAATTCTAATACTGACTTATGAGCTTTTGGTACATGTGGGAGACTTTAAACAAAACAAAAAAAATGACCACAACTGTCCATTAACATAGTTTTCAATATAATATTGCATATTATTTAATAAGGTATTGACAGCTTTTAAAAAGTTCAACTGTTTGTAGACACTTAAAAGCCTACAATAAACACTGACTCCAGACATGCGCAGTACTATGCTGCTGCCCCTTTAAAGTAAAATACAGCTTTACTTAGTCAGCGTAGACAATATTGCGGATTTTGTCAATATTCTAATATGAATATGTCAATATTCTCCCCCTTTACGTCTTTATTTCTATTTATTTTATGCTTTTCACATGATATCAAAACAGCGTCTTTTTTCTTCGCTACTTTGATGTCATGTACACAATAAAAGAGATGCGCCCGTGCGCATGGCGAGTCCCCAAGGGACCCAAGACGCCCAAATAGACCTCTATTTTTTGTCATCCACAATCTCGGCGAGCTGTGCGTGGCGTAACCGTATTACAGGCCTGGGATCCTGGTTATTGTCCTCCCCATTAATGCGCGGGTTGGGATAACCTTGCAAGAGTGTTGTACAGCATATTCGCTCGGAAATATCGGTGCTTGGGGCCTTCGGGTTCTTTACAGCCTTCCGTAAAAGCCTTGTGCTGCCATACCGATTGGGTAATCCGTATGTATGGTTTCCGTTTTGTTCTTCAGACCGGGTTCGATCCCAGGCCAATGGGCTTTTTTTTTAATTCGTTTTCTTTCTTTGTGCTTGACCCCCCTAATCCTGATTGGTTTTGCGCAAAAATAATAAAAAAAAGTGAGTTTGCAAAATAAGCTTGCTGGATTTATTGATTATATGTATTCAATTTGTTCCTAGGAAGTTAACAAAAAACACAAAGCAAAGAGTTTGATGAAGTAAACAAGTATGTGAACTTTAATGTTCTATTTGAAGGGGTGCATTTTGTACAGGGAAGCATACATAGAATGCTTAACTGGTGGAGAGGGAAGAGGTAAAAGTTTATTGAGCATAATTTCAACAATAGCAGGGGGAAGAGAGGGGCACTCTCTTCATACAATATTGCAGTTGTTACCTATTATTAAATAAGTTTGAAACATGTCTTTGTTTATTAAGCAAGGTCTATTTCTGAGACAAGCAAACTCAAGTAAGGCTGTTGAAATAACAGGTGAGTGTTAAAAAAAACAATTATCTGATTAGAAAACTAATGTAGATTCCTTTGCACCAAATAAGAACAAACTTCATTTTGTTTGTTATTTATGAGGAACGAGATGAGCTCTACAAGGCCAAGAAGAAATATGTATTGCTCATCTAAATTATACAAGTAAATAATAATATTAAAAAAGAATTACTGTAAGTAATTAGAGTGGTTTTCATTAACCCGTGAAACAAAGTGTGATAGTTAAACGGTAATAGTTAGTAAAACACAAAAAAGAACAATAGAATCAGATCACAACAAAGTGTAATACGCTAAAGCGTAGTTCACGGGTTAATGAAGGTTTTGACATTTCAACCTTACATCCACATGAAAGTAATGCCTAATATCGAGTGCCCTACAGTAAGTGTTTTGCAGTCAAGTTGTTTTCTTTTAGTAGGTAAAAAATTATTCTAAATAATAGTAATCATAGCTATGGTCACCACTTACACATATAGAACTTGTAATGAAAAGAAAGAAAAAATATATATATGCAGTCAAACAACAGAATTGCATGATAACCTTGAATATAATTAAATAATGGACTGCAAAAAAAACATCTTTTGTACTAGTTGCTTGAATTGACCCTTGGCTATTTTTAGCTGAATTCCCCTCCCCCTCTAAAAAAGAAAATAATAATAATAATAATAGAACAAAACTAAAAAGAAAACAAACACAGCAGAGACCCCCACCAACAATTTTGATTTTTTTTACTTTCCTTTAAAGGGGGAGTGTCATGTTTAAGAGATTTGCAATAGCTCTAGAGCCCTGACACAATGAACTTCAGTGAAATTCTAATACTTACTTATGAGCTTTTGGTACATGTGGGAGACTTTAAACAAAACAAAAAAAATGACCACAACTGCCCATTAACATAGTTTTCAATATAATATTGCATATTATTTAATAAGGTATTGACAGCTTTTAAAAAGTTCAACTGTTTGTAGACACTTAAAAGCCTACAATAAACACTGACTCCAGACATGCGCAGTACTATGCTGCTGCCCCTTTAAAGTAAAATACAGCTTTACTTAGTCAGCGTAGACAATATTGCGGATTTTGTCAATATTCTAATATGAATATGTCAATATTCTCCCCCCTTACGTTTTTATATCTATTTATTTTATGCTTTTCACATGATACCAAAACAGCGTCTTCTTTCTTCGCTACTTTGATGTCATGTACACAATAAAAGAGATGCGCCCGTGCGCATGGCGAGTCCCCAAGGGACCCAAGACTCCCAAATAGACCTCTATTTTTTGTCATCCACAATCTCGGCGAGCTGTGCGTGGCGTAACCGTATTACAGGCCTGGGATCCTGGTTCTTGTCCTCCCCATTAATGCGCGGGTTGGGATAACCTTGCCAAGAGTGTTGTACAGCATATTCGCTCGGAAATATCGGTGCTTGGGGCCTTCGGGTTCTTTACAGCCTTCCGTAAAAGCCTTGTGCTGCCATACCGATTGGGTAATCCGTATGTATGGTTTCCGTTTTGTTCTTCAGACCGGGTTCGATCCCAGGCCAATGGGCTTTTTTTTTAATTCGTTTTCTTTCTTTGTGCTTGACCCCCCTAATCCTGATTGGTTTTGCGCAAAAATAATAAAAAAAAGTGAGTTTGCAAAATAAGCTTGCTGGATTTATTGATTATATGTATTCAATTTGTTCCTAGGAAGTTAAAAAAAAACACAAAGCAAAGAGTTTGAGAAAGTAAACAAGTATGTGAACTTTAATGTACTATTTGAAGGGGCGCATTTTGTACAGGGGAGCATACATAGAATGCTTAACTAGTGGAGAGGGGAGAGGTAACAGTTTATTGAGCATAATGTCAACAATAGCAGGGGGAAGGGAGTGGCACTCTTATCATACAATATTGCAGTTGTTACCTATTATTAAATAAGTTTGTAACATGTCTTTGTTTATTAAGCAAGGTCTATTTCTGAGACAAGCAAACTCAAGTAAGAGCTGTTGAAATAACAGGTGAGTGTTAAAAAAAACAATTATCTGATTAGAAAACTAATGTAGATTCCCTTGCACCAAAATAAGAACAAACTTCATTTTGTTTGTTATTTATGAGGAACGAGATGAGCTCTACAAAGCCATAAAGAAATATGTATTGCTCATCTAAATTATACAAGTAAATGATAATATTAAAAAAGAACTACTGTAAGTAATTAGAGTGGTTTTCATTAACCCGTGAAACAAAGTGTGATAGTTAAACGGTAATAGTTAGTAAAACACAAAAAAGAACAATAGAATCAGATCACCACAAAGTGTAATACGCTAAAGCGTAGTTCACGGGTTAATAAAGGTTTTGACATTTCAACCTTACATCCACATGAAAGTAATGCCTAATATCGAGTGCCCTACAGTAAGTGTTTTGCAGTCAAGTTGTTTTCTGTTAGTAGGTAAAAAAATATTCTAAATAATAGTAATCATAGCTATGGTCACCACTTACACATATAGAACTTGTAATGAAAAGAAAGAAAAAATATATATATATATGCAGTCAAACAACAGAATTGCATGATAACCTTGAATATATTGAATAAAGGACTGCAAAAAAACATCTTTTGTACTAGTTGCTTAAATTGACCCTTGGCTATTTTTAGCTGAATTCCCCTCCCCCTCTTAAAAAGATAATAATAATAATAATAATAATAATAATAATAATAATAATAATAATAATAATAATAATAATAGAACAAAACCTAAAAGAAAACAAACACAGCAGAGACCCCCAACAACAATTTTGATTTTTTTTTACTTTCCTTTAAAGGGGGAGTGTCATGTTTAAGAGATTTGCAATAGCTCTAGAGCCCTGACACAATGAACTTCAGTAAAATTCTAATACTGACTTATGAGCTTTTGGTACATGTGGGAGACTTTAAACAAAACAAAAAAATGACCACAACTGTCCATTAACATAGTTTTCAATATAATATTGCATATTATTTAATAAGGTATTGACAGCTTTTAAAAAGTTCAACTGTTTGTAGACACTTAAAAGCCTACAATAAACACTGACTCCAGACATGCGCAGTACTATGCTGCTGCCCCTTTAAAGTAAAATACAGCTTTACTTAGTCAGCGTAGACAATATTGCGGATTTTGTCAATATTCTAATATGAATATGTCAATATTCTCCCCCCTTACGTCTTTATATCTATTTATTTTATGCTTTTCACATGATACCAAAACAGCGTCTTCTTTCTTCGCTACTTTGATGTCATGTACACAATAAAAGAGATGCGCCCGTGCGCATGGCGAGTCCCCAAGGGACCCAAGACGCCCAAATAGACCTCTATTTTTTGTCATCCACAATCTCGGCGAGCTGTGCGTGGCGTAACCGTATTACAGGCCTGGGATCCTGGTTATGGTCCTCCCCATTAATGCGCGGGTTGGGATAACCTTGCAAGAGTGTTGTACAGCATATTCGCTCGGAAATATCGGTGCTTGGGGCTTTCGGGTTCTTTACAGCCTTCCGTAAAAGCCTTGTGCTGCCATACCGATTGGGTAATCCGTATGTATGGTTTCCGTTTTGTTCTTCAGACCGGGTTCGATCCCAGGCCAATGGGATTTTTTTTTAATTCGTTTTCTTTCTTTGTGCTTGACCCCCCTAATCCTGATTGGTTTTGCGCAAAAATAATAAACAAAAGTGAGTTTGCAAAATAAGCTTGCTGGATTTATTGATTATATGTATTCAATTTGTTCCTAGGAAGTTAACAAAAAACACAAAGCAAAGAGTTTGATGAAGTAAACAAGTATGTGAACTTTAATGTTCTATTTGAAGGGGTGCATTTTGTACAGGGAAGCATACATAGAATGCTTAACTGGTGGAGAGGGAAGAGGTAAAAGTTTATTGAGCATAATTTCAACAATAGCAGGGGGAAGAGAGGGGCACTCTCTTCATACAATATTGCAGTTGTTACCTATTATTAAATAAGTTTGAAACATGTCTTTGTTTATTAAGCAAGGTCTATTTCTGAGACAAGCAAACTCAAGTAAGAGCTGTTGAAATAACAGGTGAGTGTTAAAAAAAACAATTATCTGATTAGAAAACTAATGTAGATTCCTTTGCACCAAATAAGAACAAACTTCATTTTGTTTGTTATTTATGAGGAACGAGATGAGCTCTACAAGGCCAAGAAGAAATATGTTTTGCTCATCTAAATTATACAAGTAAATAATAATATTAAAAAAGAATTACTGTAAGTAATTAGAGTGGTTTTCATTAACCCGTGAAACAAAGTGTGATAGTTAAACGGTAATAGTTAGTAAAACACAAAAAAGAACAATAGAATCAGATCACAACAAAGTGTAATACGCTAAAGCGTAGTTCACGGGTTAATGAAGGTTTTGACATTTCAACCTTACATCCACATGAAAGTAATGCCTAATATCGAGTGCCCTACAGTAAGTGTTTTGCAGTCAAGTTGTTTTCTTTTAGTAGGTAAAAAATTATTCTAAATAATAGTAATCATAGCTATGGTCACCACTTACACATATAGAACTTGTAATGAAAAGAAAGAAAAAATATATATATGCAGTCAAACAACAGAATTGCATGATAACCTTGAATATATTGAATAATGGACTGCAAAAAAAACATCTTTTGTACTAGTTGCTTGAATTGACCCTTGGCTATTTTTAGCTGAATTCCCCTCCCCCTCTAAAAAAATAATAATAATAATAGAACAAAACTAAAAAGAAAACAAACACAGCAGAGACCCCCACCAACAATTTTGATTTTTTTTTACTTTCCTTTAAAGGGGGAGTGTCATGTTTAAGAGATTTGCAATAGCTTTAGAGCCCTGACACAATGAACTTCAGTGAAATTCTAATACTGACTTATGAGCTTTTGGTACATGTGGGAGACTTTAAACAAAACAAAAAAAATGACCACAACTGTCCATTAACATAGTTTTCGATATAATATTGCATATTATTTAATAAGGTATTGACAGCTTTTAAAAAGTTCAACTGTTTGTAGACACTTAAAAGCCTACAATAAACACTGACTCCAGACATGCGCAGTACTATGCTGCTGCCCCTTTAAAGTAAAATACAGCTTTACTTAGTCAGCGTAGACAATATTGCGGATTTTGTCAATATTCTAATATAAATATGTCAATATTCTTCCCCCTTACGTCTTTATTTCTATTTATTTTATGCTTTTCACATGATACCAAAACAGCGTCTTTTTTCTTAGCTACTTTGATGTCATGTACACAATAAAAGAGATGCGCCCGTGCGCATGGCGAGTCCCCAAGGGACCCAAGACGCCCAAATAGACCTCTATTTTTTGTCATCCACAATCTCGGCGAGCTGTGCGTGGCGTAACCGTATTACAGGCCTGGGATCCTGGTTATGGTCCTCCCCATTAATGCGCGGGTTGGGATAACCTTGCAAGAGTGTTGTACAGCATATTCGCTCGGAAATATCGGTGCTTGGGGCCTTCGGGTTCTTTACAGCCTTCCGTAAAAGCCTTGTGCTGCCATACCGATTGGGTAATCCGTATGTATGGTTTCCGTTTTGTTCTTCAGACCGGGTTCGATCCCAGGCCAATGGGCTTTTTTTTTAATTCGTTTTCTTTCTTTGTGCTTGACCCCCCTAATCCTGATTGGTTTTGCGCAAAAATAAAAAAAAAAAGTGAGTTTGCAAAATAAGCTTGCTGGATTTATTGATTATATGTATTCAATTTGTTCCTAGGAAGTTAACAAAAAACACAAAGCAAAGAGTTTGATGAAGTAAACAAGTATGTGAACTTTAATGTTCTATTTGAAGGGGTGCATTTTGTACAGGGAAGCATACATAGAATGCTTAACTGGTGGAGAGGGAAGAGGTAAAAGTTTATTGAGCATAATTTCAACAATAGCAGGGGGAAGAGAGGGGCACTCTCTTCATACAATATTGCAGTTGTTACCTATTATTAAATAAGTTTGAAACATGTCTTTGTTTATTAAGCAAGGTCTATTTCTGAGACAAGCAAACTCAAGTAAGGCTGTTGAAATAACAGGTGAGTGTTAAAAAAAACAATTATCTGATTAGAAAACTAATGTAGATTCCTTTGCACCAAATAAGAACAAACTTCATTTTGTTTGTTATTTATGAGGAACGAGATGAGCTCTACAAGGCCAAGAAGAAATATGTATTGCTCATCTAAATTATACAAGTAAATAATAATATTAAAAAAGAATTACTGTAAGTAATTAGAGTGGTTTTCATTAACCCGTGAAACAAAGTGTGATAGTTAAACGGTAATAGTTAGTAAAACACAAAAAAGAACAATAGAATCAGATCACAACAAAGTGTAATACGCTAAAGCGTAGTTCACGGGTTAATGAAGGTTTTGACATTTCAACCTTACATCCACATGAAAGTAATGCCTAATATCGAGTGCCCTACAGTAAGTGTTTTGCAGTCAAGTTGTTTTCTTTTAGTAGGTAAAAAATTATTCTAAATAATAGTAATCATAGCTATGGTCACCACTTACACATATAGAACTTGTAATGAAAAGAAAGAAAAAATATATATATGCAGTCAAACAACAGAATTGCATGATAACCTTGAATATATTGAATAATGGACTGCAAAAAAAACATCTTTTGTACTAGTTGCTTGAATTGACCCTTGGCTATTTTTAGCTGAATTCCCCTCCCCCTCTAAAAAAGAAAATAATAATAATAATAATAGAACAAAACTAAAAAGAAAACAAACACAGCAGAGACCCCCACCAACAATTTTGATTTTTTTTTACTTTCCTTTAAAGGGGGAGTGTCATGTTTAAGAGATTTGCAATAGCTCTAGAGCCCTGACACAATGAACTTCAGTGAAATTCTAATACTGACTTATGAGCTTTTGGTACATGTGGGAGACTTTAAACAAAACAAAAAAAATGACCACAACTGCCCATTAACATAGTTTTCAATATAATATTGCATATTATTTAATAAGGTATTGACAGCTTTTAAAAAGTTCAACTGTTTGTAGACACTTAAAAGCCTACAATAAACACTGACTCCAGACATGCGCAGTACTATGCTGCTGCCCCTTTAAAGTAAAATACAGCTTTACTTAGTCAGCGTAGACAATATTGCGGATTTTGTCAATATTCTAATATGAATATGTCAATATTCTCCCCCCTTACGTCTTTATATCTATTTATTTTATGCTTTTCACATGATACCAAAACAGCGTCTTCTTTCTTCGCTACTTTGATGTCATGTACACAATAAAAGAGATGCGCCCGTGCGCATGGCGAGTCCCCAAGGGACCCAAGACTCCCAAATAGACCTCTATTTTTTGTCATCTACAATCTCGGCGAGCTGTGCGTGGCGTAACCGTATTACAGGCCTGGGATCCTGGTTATTATCCTCCCCATTAATGCGCGGGTTGGGATAACCTTGCAAGAGTGTTGTACAGCATATTTGCTCGGAAATATCGGTGCTTGGGGCCTTCGGGTTCTTTACAGCCTTCCGTAAAAGCCTTGTGCTGCCATACCGATTGGGTAATCCGTATGTATGGTTTCCGTTTTGTTCTTCAGACCGGGTTCGATCCCAGGCCAATGGGCTTTTTTTTTAATTCGTTTTCTTTCTTTGTGCTTGACCCCCCTAATCCTGATTGGTTTTGCGCAAAAATAATAAAAAAAAGTGAGTTTGCAAAATAAGCTTGCTGGATTTATTGATTATATGTATTCAATTTGTTCCTAGGAAGTTAAAAAAAAACACAAAGCAAAGAGTTTGAGAAAGTAAACAAGTATGTGAACTTTAATGTACTATTTGAAGGGGCGCATTTTGTACAGGGGAGCATACATAGAATGCTTAACTAGTGGAGAGGGGAGAGGTAACAGTTTATTGAGCATAATGTCAACAATAGCAGGGGGAAGGGAGGGGCACTCTTATCATACAATATTGCAGTTGTTACCTATTATTAAATAAGTTTGTAACATGTCTTTGTTTATTAAGCAAGGTCTATTTCTGAGACAACCAAACTCAAGTAAGAGCTGTTGAAATAACAGGTGAGTGTTAAAAAAAACAATTATCTGATTAGAAAACTAATGTAGATTCCTTTGCACCAAATAAGAACAAACTTCATTTTGTTTGTTATGTATGAGGAACGAGATGATCTCTACAAGGCCAAGAAGAAATATGTATTGCTCATCTAAATTATACAAGTAAATAATAATATTAAAAAAGAATTACTGTAAGTAATTAGAGTGGTTTTCATTAACCCGTGAAACAAAGTGTGATAGTTAAACGGTAATAGTTAGTAAAACACAAAAAAGAACAATAGAATCAGATCACAACAAAGTGTAATACGCTAAAGCGTAGTTCACGGGTTAATGAAGGTTTTGACATTTCAACCTTACATCCACATGAAAGTAATGCCTAATATCGAGTGCCCTACAGTAAGTGTTTTGCAGTAAAGTTGTTTTCTTTTAGTAGGTAAAAAATTATTCTAAATAATAGTAATCATAGCTATGGTCACCACTTACACATATAGAACTTGTAATGGAAAGAAAGAAAATATATATATATATATGCAGTCAAACAACAGATTTGCATGATAACCTTGAATATATTGAATAAGGGACTGCAAAAAAATATCTTTTGTACTAGTTGCTTGAATTGACCCTTGGCTATTTTTAGCTGAATTCCCCTCCCCCTCTAAAAAAGAAAATAATAATAATAATAGAACAAAACTAAAAAGAAAACAAACACAGCAGAGACCCCCACCAACAATTTTGATTTTTTTTACTTTCCTTTAAAGGGGGAGTGTCATGTTTAAGAGATTTTTGCAATAGCTCTAGAGCCCTGACACAATGAACTTCAGTGAAATTGTAATACTGACTTATGAGCTTTTGGTACATGTGGGAGACTTTAAACAAAACAAAAAAAATGACCACAACTGTCCATTAACATAGTTTTCAATATAATATTGCATATTATTTAATAAGGTATTGACAGCTTTTAAAAAGTTCAACTGTTTGTAGACACTTAAAAGCCTACAATAAACACTGACTCCAGACATGCGCAGTACTATGCTGCTGCCCCTTTAAAGTAAAATACAGCTTTACTTAGTCAGCGTAGACAATATTGCGGATTTTGTCAATATTCTAATAAGAATATGGCAATATTCTCCCCCCTTACGTCTTTATTTCTTTTTATTTTATGCTTTTCACATGATACCAAAACAGCGTCTTTTTTCTTCGCTACTTTGATGTCATGTACACAATAAAAGAGATGCGCCCGTGCGCATGGCAAGTCCCCAAGGGACCCAAGACGCCCAAATAGACCTCTATTTTTTGTCATCCAATCTCGGCGAGCTGTGCGTGGCGTAACCGTATTACAGGCCTGGGATCCTGGTTATTGTCCTCCCCATTAATGCGCGGGTTGGGATAACCTTGCAAGAGTGTTGTACAGCATATTCGCTCGGAAATATCGGTGCTTGGGGCTTTCGGGTTCTTTACAGCCTTCCGTAAAAGCCTTGTGCTGCCATACCGATTGGGTAATCCGTATGTATGGTTTCCGTTTTGTTCTTCAGACCGGGTTCGATCCCAGGCCAATGGGCTTTTTTTTAATTCGTTTTCTTTCTTTGTGCTTGACCCCCCTAATCCTGATTGGTTTTGCGCAAAAATAATAAAAAAAAGTGAGTTTGCAAAATAAGCTTGCTGGATTTATTGATTATATGTATTCAATTTGTTCCTAGAAAGTTAACAAAAAACACAAAGCAAAGAGTTTGAGGAAGTAAACAAGTATGTGAACTTTAATGTTCTATTTGAAGTGGTGCATGTTGTACAGGGAAGCATACATAGAATGCTTAACTGGTGGAGAGGGAAGAGGTAAAAGTTTATTGAGCATAATTTCAACAATAGCAGGGGGAAGAGAGGGGCACTCTCTTCATACAATATTGCAGTTGTTACCTATTATTAGATAAGTTTCTAACATGTCTTTGTTTATTAAGCAAGGTCTATTTCTGAGACAAGCAAACTCAAGTAAGGCTGTTGAAATAACAGGTGAGTGTTAAAAGAAAAACAATTATCTGATTAGAAAACTACTGTAGATTCCTTTGCACCAAAATAAGAACAAACTTCATTTTGTTTTGTTATTTATGAGGAACGAGATGAGCTATACAAAGCCATAAAGAAATATGTATTGCTCATCTAAATTATACAAGTAAATGATTATATTAAAAAAGAACTACTGTAAGTAATTAGAGTGGTTTTCATTAACCCGTGAAACAAAGTGTGATAGTTAAACGGTAATAGTTAGAAAAAAACACAAAAAAGAACAATAGAATCAGATCACCACAAAGTGTAATACGCTAAAGCGTAGTTCACGGGTTAATGAAGGTTTTGACATTTCAACCTTACATCCACATGAAAGTAATGCCTAATATCGAGTGCCCTACAGTAAGTGTTTTGCAGTCAAGTTGTTTTCTGTTAGTAGGTAAAAAATTATTCTAAATAATAGTAATCATAGCTATGGTCACCATTTACACATATAGCACTTTTAATGAAAAGAAAGAAATATATATATATATATATATATATATATATATATATATATATATATATGCAGTCAAACAACAGAATTGCATGATAACCTTGAATATATTGAATAAAGGACTGCAAAAAAACATCTTTTGTACTAGTTGCTTGAATTGACCCTTGGCTATTTTTAGCTGAATTCCCCTCCCCCTCTAAAAAAGAAAATAATAATAATAATAGAACAAAACTAAAAAGAAAACAAACACAGCAGAGACCCCCACCAACAATTTTGATTTTTTTTACTTTCCTTTAAAGGGGGAGTGTCATGTTTAAGAGATTTTTGCAATAGCTCTAGAGCCCTGACACAATGAACTTCAGTGAAATTGTAATACTGACTTATGAGCTTTTGGTACATGTGGGAGACTTTAAACAAAACAAAAAAAATGACCACAACTGTCCATTAACATAGTTTTCAATATAATATTGCATATTATTTAATAAGGTATTGACAGCTTTTAAAAAGTTCAACTGTTTGTAGACACTTAAAAGCCTACAATAAACACTGACTCCAGACATGCGCAGTACTATGCTGCTGCCCCTTTAAAGTAAAATACAGCTTTACTTAGTCAGCGTAGACAATATTGCGGATTTTGTCAATATTCTAATATGAATATGGCAATATTCTCCCCCCTTACGTCTTTATTTCTATTTATTTTATGATTTTCACATGATACCAAAACAGCGTCTTTTTTCTTCGCTAATTTGATGTCATGTACACAATAAAAGAGATGCGCCCGTGCGCATGGCGAGTCCCCAAGGGACCCAAGACGCCCAAATAGACCTCTATTTTTTGTCATCCACAATCTCGGCGAGCTGTGCGTGGCGTAACCGTATTACAGGCCTGGGATCCTGGTTATTGTCCTCCCCATTAATGCGCGGGTTGGGATAACCTTGCAAGAGTGTTGTACAGCATATTCGCTCGGAAATATCGGTGCTTGGGGCCTTCGGGTTCTTTACAGCCTTCCGTAAAAGCCTTGTGCTGCCATACCGATTGGGTAATCCGTATGTATGGTTTCCGTTTTGTTCTTCAGACCGGGTTCGATCCCAGGCCAATGGGCTTTTTTTTTAATTCGTTTTTTTTTTCTTTGTGCTGGACCCCCTTAATCCTGATAGGTTTTGCTCAACAATAATAAAAAAAAGTGAGTTTGCAAAATAAGCTTGCTAGATTTATTGATTATATGTATTCAATTTGTTCCTAGGAAGTTAACAAAAAACACAAAGCAAAGAGTTTGAGGAAGTAAACAAGTATGTGAACTTTAATGTTCTATTTGAAGTGGTGCATTTTGTACAGGGAAGCATACATAGAATGCTTAACTGGTGGAGAGGGGAGAGGTAACAGTTTATTGAGCATAGTGTCAACAATAGCAGGGGGAAGGGAGGGACACTCTCTTCATACAATATTGCAGTTGTTACCTATTATTAGATAAGTTTGTAACATGTCTTTGTTTATTAAGCAAGGTCTATTTCTGAGACAAGCAAACTCAAGTAAGGCTGTTGAAATAACAGGTGAGTGTTAAAAGAAAAACAATTATCTGATTAGAAAACTACTGTAGATTCCTTTGCACCAAAATAAGAACAAACTTCATTTTGTTTGTTATTTATGAGGAACGAGATGAGCTATACAAAGCCATAAAGAAATATGTATTGCTCATCTAAATTATACAAGTAAATGATAATATTAAAAAAGAACTACTGTAAGTAATTAGAGTGGTTTTCATTAACCCGTGAAACAAAGTGTGATAGTTAAACGGTAATAGTTAGAAAAAAACACAAAAAAGAACAATAGAATCAGATCACCACAAAGTGTAATACGCTAAAGCGTAGTTCACGGGTTAATGAAGGTTTTGACATTTCAACTTTACATCCACATGAAAGTAATGCCTAATATCGAGTGCCCTACAGTAAGTTTTTTGCAGTCAAGTTGTTTTCTGTTAGTAGGTAAAAAATTATTCTAAATAATAGTAATCATAGCTATGGTCACCACTTACACATATAGCACTTGTAATGAAAAGAAAGAAAAAATATATATATGCAGTCAAACAACAGAATTGCATGATAACCTTGAATATATTGAATAAAGGACTGCAAAAAAACATCTTTTGTACTAGTTGCTTGAATTGACCCTTGGCTATTTTTAGCTGAAATCCCCTCCCCCTCTAAAAAAGAAAATAATAATAATAATAGAACAAAACTAAAAAGAAAACAAACACAGCAGTGACCCCCGACAACAATTTTGATTTTTTTTACTTTCCTTTAAAGGGGGCGTGTCATGTTTAAGAGATTTACAATAGCTCTAGAGCCCTGACACAATGAACTTCAGTAAAATTCTAATACTGACTTATGAGCTTTTGGTACACGTGGGAGACTTTAAACAAAACAAAAAAAAATGACCACAACTGTCAATTAACATAGTTTTCAATATAATATTGCATATTATTTAATAAGGTATTGACAGCTTTTAAGAAGTTCAACTGTTTGTAGACACTTAAAAGCCTACAATAAACACTGACTCCAGACATGCGCAGTACTATGCTGCTGCCCCTTTAAAGTAAAATACAGCTTTACTTAGTCAGCGTAGACAATATTGCGGATTTTGTCAATATTCTAATATAAATATGTCAATATTCTCCCCCCTTACCTCTTTATTTCTATTTATTTTATGCTTTTCACATGATACCAAAACAGCGTCTTTTTTCTTCGCTACTTTGATGTCATGTACACAATAAAAGAGATGCGCCCGTGCGCATGGCGAGTCCCCAAGGGACCCAAGACGCCCAAATAGACCTCTATTTTTTGTCATCCACAATCTCGGCGAGCTGTGCGTTGCGTAACCGTATTACAGGCCTGGGATCCTGGTTATTGTCCTCCCCATTAATGCGCGGGTTGGGATAACCTTGCAAGAGTGTTGTACAGCATATTCGCTCGGAAATATCGGTGCTTGGGGCTTTCGGGTTCTTTACAGCCTTCCGTAAAAGCCTTGTGCTGCCATACCGATTGGGTAATCCGTATGTATGGTTTCCGTTTTGTTCTTCAGACCGGGTTCGATCCCAGGCCAATGGGCTTTTTTTTTAATTCGTTTTTTTTTTCTTTGTGCTGGACCCCCTTAATCCTGATAGGTTTTGCTCAACAATAATAAAAAAAAGTGAGTTTGCAAAATAAGCTTGCTAGATTTATTGATTATATGTATTCAATTTGTTCCTAGGAAGTTAACAAAAAACACAAAGCAAAGAGTTTGAGGAAGTAAACAAGTATGTGAACTTTAATGTTCTATTTGAAGTGGTGCATTTTGTACAGGGAAGCATACATAGAATGCTTAACTGGTGGAGAGGGGAGAGGTAACAGTTTATTGAGCATAGTGTCAACAATAGCAGGGGGAAGGGAGGGACACTCTCTTCATACAATATTGCAGTTGTTACCTATTATTAGATAAGTTTGTAACATGTCTTTGTTTATTAAGCAAGGTCTATTTCTGAGACAAGCAAACTCAAGTAAGGCTGTTGAAATAACAGGTGAGTGTTAAAAGAAAAACAATTATCTGATTAGAAAACTACTGTAGATTCCTTTGCACCAAAATAAGAACAAACTTCATTTTGTTTGTTATTTATGAGGAACGAGATGAGCTATACAAAGCCATAAAGAAATATGTATTGCTCATCTAAATTATACAAGTAAATGATAATATTAAAAAAGAACTACTGTAAGTAATTAGAGTGGTTTTCATTAACCCGTGAAACAAAGTGTGATAGTTAAACGGTAATAGTTAGAAAAAAACACAAAAAAGAACAATAGAATCAGATCACCACAAAGTGTAATACGCTAAAGCGTAGTTCACGGGTTAATGAAGGTTTTGACATTTCAACTTTACATCCACATGAAAGTAATGCCTAATATCGAGTGCCCTACAGTAAGTTTTTTGCAGTCAAGTTGTTTTCTGTTAGTAGGTAAAAAATTATTCTAAATAATAGTAATCATAGCTATGGTCACCACTTACACATATAGCACTTGTAATGAAAAGAAAGAAAAAATATATATATGCAGTCAAACAACAGAATTGCATGATAACCTTGAATATATTGAATAAAGGACTGCAAAAAAACATCTTTTGTACTAGTTGCTTGAATTGACCCTTGGCTATTTTTAGCTGAATTCCCCTCCCCCTCTAAAAAAGAAAATAATAATAATAATAGAACAAAACTAAAAAGAAAACAAACACAGCAGTGACCCCCGACAACAATTTTGATTTTTTTTACTTTCCTTTAAAGGGGGCGTGTCATGTTTAAGAGATTTACAATAGCTCTAGAGCCCTGACACAATGAACTTCAGTGAAATTCTAATACTGACTTATGAGCTTTTGGTACACGTGGGAGACTTTAAACAAAACAAAAAAAAATGACCACAACTGTCAATTAACATAGTTTTCAATATAATATTGCATATTATTTAATAAGGTATTGACAGCTTTTAAGAAGTTCAACTGTTTGTAGACACTTAAAAGCCTACAATAAACACTGACTCCAGACATGCGCAGTACTATGCTGCTGCCCCTTTAAAGTAAAATACAGCTTTACTTAGTCAGCGTAGACAATATTGCGGATTTTGTCAATATTCTAATATAAATATGTCAATATTCTCCCCCCTTACCTCTTTATTTCTATTTATTTTATGCTTTTCACATGATACCAAAACAGCGTCTTTTTTCTTCGCTACTTTGATGTCATGTACACAATAAAAGAGATGCGCCCGTGCGCATGGCGAGTCCCCAAGGGACCCAAGACGCCCAAATAGACCTCTATTTTTTGTCATCCACAATCTCGGCGAGCTGTGCGTTGCGTAACCGTATTACAGGCCTGGGATCCTGGTTATTGTCCTCCCCATTAATGCGCGGGTTGGGATAACCTTGCAAGAGTGTTGTACAGCATATTCGCTCGGAAATATCGGTGCTTGGGGCTTTTGGGTTCTTTACAGCCTTCCGTAAAAGCCTTGTGCTGCCATACCGATTGGGTAATCCGTATGTATGGTTTCCGTTTTGTTCTTCAGACCGGGTTCGATCCCAGGCCAATGGGCTTTTTTTTTAATTCGTTTTCTTTCTTTGTGCTTGACCCCCCTAATCCTGATTGGTTTTGCGCAAAAATAATAAAAAAAGTGAGTTTGCAAAATAAGCTTGCTGGATTTATTGATTATATGTATTCAATTTGTTCCTAGAAAGTTAACAAAAAACACAAAGCAAAGAGTTTGAGGAAGTAAACAAGTATGTGAACTTTAATGTTCTATTTGAAGGGGTGCATGTTGTACAGGGAAGCATACATAGATTGCTTAACTGGTGGAGAGGGAAGAGGTAAAAGTTTATTGAGCATAATTTCAACAATAGCAGGGGGAAGAGAGGGGCAATCTCTTCATACAATATTGCAGTTGTTACCTATTATTAGATAAGTTTGTAAGATATATTTGTTTATTAAGCAAGGTCTATTTATGAGACAAGCAAACTCAAGTAAGGCTGTTGAAATAACAGGTGAGTGTTAAAAAAAAAAACAATTATCTGATTAGAAAACTAATGTAGATTCCTTTGCACCAAATAAGAACAAACTTCATTTTGTTTGTTATTTATGAGGAACGAGATGAGCTCTACAAGGCCAAGAAGAAATATGTATTGCTCATCTAAATTATACAAAACAAAACAAAACACTTACGTCTTTATTTCTATTTATTTTATGATTTTCACATGATACCAAAACAGCGTCTTTTTTCTTCGCTAATTTGATGTCATGTACACAATAAAAGAGATGCGCCCGTGCGCATGGCGAGTCCCCAAGGGACCCAAGACGCCCAAATAGACCTCTATTTTTTGTCATCCACAATCTCGGCGAGCTGTGCGTGGCGTAACCGTATTACAGGCCTGGGATCCTGGTTATTGTCCTCCCCATTAATGCGCGGGTTGGGATAACCTTGCAAGAGTGTTGTACAGCATATTCGCTCGGAAATATCGGTGCTTGGGGCCTTCGGGTTCTTTACAGCCTTCCGTAAAAGCCTTGTGCTGCCATACCGATTGGGTAATCCGTATGTATGGTTTCCGTTTTGTTCTTCAGACCGGGTTCGATCCCAGGCCAATGGGCTTTTTTTTTTAATTCGTTTTTTTTCTTTGTGCTGGACCCCCTTAATCCTGATAGGTTTTGCGCAAAAATAATAAAAAAAGTGAGTTTGCAAAATAAACTTGCTAGATTTATTGATTATATGTATTCAATTTGTTCCTAGAAAGTTAACAAAAAACACAAAGCAAAGAGTTTGAGGAAGTAAACAAGTATGTGAACTTTAATGTTCTATTTGAATGGGCGCATTTTCTACAGGGAAGCATACATAGAATGCTTAACTGGTGGAGAGGGGAGAGGTAACAGTTTATTGAGCATAGTGTCAACAATAGCAGGGGGAAGGGAGGGGCACTCTCTTCATACAATATTGCAGTTGTTACCTATTATTAAATAAGTTTGTAAGATATATTTGTTTATTAAGCAAGGTGTATTTCTGAGACAAGCAAACTCAAGTAAGGCTGTTGAAATAACAGGTGAGTGTTAAAAGGAAAACAATTATCTGATTAGAAAACTACTGTAGATTCCTTTGCACCAAAATAAGAACAAACTTCATTTTGTTTGTTATTTATGAGGAACGAGATGGGCTATACAAAGCCATAAAGAAATATGTATTGCTCATCTAAATTATACAAGTAAATGATAATATTAAAAAAGAACTACTATAAGTAATTAGAGTGGTTTTCATTAACCCGTGAAACAAAGTGTGATAGTTAAACGGTAATAGTTAGAAAAAAACACAAAAAAGAACAATAGAATCAGATCACCACAAAGTGTAATACGCTAAAGCGTAGTTCACGGGTTAATGAAGGTTTTGACATTTCAACCTTACATCCACATGAAAGTAATGCCTAATATCGAGTGCCCTACAGTAAGTGTTTTGCAGTCAAGTTGCTTTCTGTTAGTAGGTAAAAAATTATTCTAAATAATAGTAATCATAGCTATGGTCACCACTTACACATATAGCACTTGTAATGAAAAGAAAGAAAAAATATATATATATATATGCAGTCAAACAACAGAATTGCATGATAACCTTGAATATATTGAATAAAGGACTGCAAAAAAAACATCTTTTGTACTAGTTGCTTGAATTGACCCTTGGCTATTTTTAGCTGAATTCCCCTCCCCCTCTAAAAAAGAAAATAATAATAATAATAGAACAAAACTAAAAAGAAAACAAACACAACAGAGACCCCCACCAACAATTTAGATTTTTTTTACTTTCCTTTAAAGGGGGAGTGTCATGTTTAAGAGATTTGCAATAGCTCTAGAGCCCTGACACAATGAACTTCAGTGAAATTCTAATACTGACTTATGAGCTTTTGGTACATGTGGGAGACTTTAAACAAAACAACAAAAATGACCACAACTGTCCATTAACATAGTTTTCAATATAATATTGCATATTATTTAATAAGGTATTGACAGCTTTTAAAAAGTTCAACTGTTTGTAGACACTTAAAAGCCTACAATAAACACTGACTCCAGACATGCGCAGTACTATGCTGCTGCCCCTTTAAAGTAAAATACAGCTTTACTTAGTCAGCGTAGACAATATTGCGGATTTTGTCAATATTCTAATAAGAATATGGCAATATTCTCCAACCTTACGTCTTTATTTCTTTTTATTTTATTCTTTTCACATGATACCAAAACAGCGTCTTTTTTCTTCGCTACTTTGATGTCATGTACACAATAAAAGAGATGCGCCCGTGCGCATGGCAAGTCCCCAAGGGACCCAAGACGCTCAAATAGACCTCTATTTTTTGTCATCCAATCTCGGCGAGCTGTGCGTGGCGTAACCGTATTACAGGCCTGTGATCCTGGTTATTGTCCTCCCCATTAATGCGCGGGTTGGGATAACCTTGCAAGAGTGTTGTACAGCATATTCGCTCGGAAATATCGGTGCTTGGGGCCTTCGGGTTCTTTACAGCCTTCCGTAAAAGCCTTGTGCTGCCATACCGATTGGGTAATCCGTATGTATGGTTTCCGTTTTGTTCTTCAGACCGGGTTCGATCCCAGGCCAATGGGCTTTTTTTTTTTAATTCGTTTTTTTTCTTTGTGCTGGACCCCCTTAATCCTGATAGGTTTTGCGCAAAAATAATAAAAAAAAGTGAGTTTGCAAAATAAGCTTGCTAGATTTATTGATTATATGTATTCAATTTGTTCCTAGAAAGTTAACAAAAAACACAAAGCAAAGAGTTTGAGGAAGTAAACAAGTATGTGAACTTTAATGTTCTATTTGAAGGGGCGCATTTTCTACAGGGAAGCATACATAGAATGCTTAACTGGTGGAGAGGGGAGAGGTAACAGTTTATTGAGCATAGTGTCAACAATAGCAGGGGGAAGGGAGGGGCACTCTCTTCATACAATATTGCAGTTGTTACCTATTATTAAATAAGTTTGTAAGATATATTTGTTTATTAAGCAAGGTCTATTTCTGAGACAAGCAAACTCAAGTAAGAGCTGTTGAAATAACAGGTGTGTTAAAAAAAACAATTATCTGATTAGAAAACTAATGTAGATTCCTTTGCACCAAATAAGAACAAACTTCATTTTGTTTGTTATTTATGAGGAACGAGATGAGCTCTACAAGGCCAAGAAGAAATATGTATTGCTCATCTAAATTATACAAGTAAATAATAATATTAAAAAAGAATTACTGTAAGTAATTAGAGTGGTTTTCATTAACCCGTGAAACAAAGTGTGATAGTTAAACGGTAATAGTTAGTAAAACACAAAAAAAGAACAATAGAATCAGATCACAACAAAGTGTAATACGCTAAAGCGTAGTTCACGGGTTAATGAAGGTTTTGACATTTCAACCTTACATCCACATGAAAGTAATGCCTAATATCAAGTGCCCTACAGTAAGTGTTTTGCAGTCAAGTTGTTTTCTTTTAGTAGGTAAAAAATTATTCTAAATAATAGTAATCATAGCTATGGTCACCACTTACACATATAGAACTTGTAATAAAAAGAAAGAAAAAAATATATATATACGCAGTCAAACAACAGAATTGCATGATAACCTTGAATATATTGAATAAAGGACTGCAAAAAAAAACATCTTTTGTACTAGTTGCTTGAATTGACCCTTGGCTATTTTTAGCTGAAATCCCCTCCCCCTCTAAAAAAGAAAATAATAATAATAATAGAACAAAACTAAAAAGAAAACAAACACAGCAGTGACCCCCGACAACAATTTTGATTTTTTTTACTTTCCTTTAAAGGGGGCGTGTCATGTTTAAGAGATTTACAATAGCTCTAGAGCCCTGACACAATGAACTTCAGTGAAATTCTAATACTGACTTATGAGCTTTTGGTACACGTGGGAGACTTTAAACAAAACAAAAAAAAATGACCACAACTGTCAATTAACATAGTTTTCAATATAATATTGCATATTATTTAATAAGGTATTGACAGCTTTTAAGAAGTTCAACTGTTTGTAGACACTTAAAAGCCTACAATAAACACTGACTCCAGACATGCGCAGTACTATGCTGCTGCCCCTTTAAAGTAAAATACAGCTTTACTTAGTCAGCGTAGACAATATTGCGGATTTTGTCAATATTCTAATATAAATATGTCAATATTCTCCCCCCTTACCTCTTTATTTCTATTTATTTTATGCTTTTCACATGATACCAAAACAGCGTCTTTTTTCTTCGCTACTTTGATGTCATGTACACAATAAAAGAGATGCGCCCGTGCGCATGGCGAGTCCCCAAGGGACCCAAGACGCCCAAATAGACCTCTATTTTTTGTCATCCACAATCTCGGCGAGCTGTGCGTTGCGTAACCGTATTACAGGCCTGGGATCCTGGTTATTGTCCTCCCCATTAATGCGCGGGTTGGGATAACCTTGCAAGAGTGTTGTACAGCATATTCGCTCGGAAATATCGGTGCTTGGGGCTTTCGGGTTCTTTACAGCCTTCCGTAAAAGCCTTGTGCTGCCATACCGATTGGGTAATCCGTATGTATGGTTTCCGTTTTGTTCTTCAGACCGGGTTCGATCCCAGGCCAATGGGCTTTTTTTTTAATTCGTTTTTTTTTTCTTTGTGCTGGACCCCCTTAATCCTGATAGGTTTTGCTCAACAATAATAAAAAAAAGTGAGTTTGCAAAATAAGCTTGCTAGATTTATTGATTATATGTATTCAATTTGTTCCTAGGAAGTTAACAAAAAACACAAAGCAAAGAGTTTGAGAAAGTAAACAAGTATGTGAACTTTAATGTTCTATTTGAAAGGGCGCATTTTGTACAGGGAAGCATACATAGAATGCTTAACTGGTGGAGAGGGGAGAGGTAACAGTTTATTGAGCATAGTGTCAACAATAGCAGGGGGAAGGGAGGGGCACTCTCTTCATACAATATTGCAGTTGTTACCTATTATTAAATAAGTTTGTAAGATATATTTGTTTATTAAGCAAGGTGTATTTCTGAGACAAGCAAACTCAAGTAAGGCTGTTGAAATAACAGGTGAGTGTTAAAAGGAAAACAATTATCTGATTAGAAAACTACTGTAGATTCCTTTGCACCAAAATAAGAACAAACTTCATTTTGTTTGTTATTTATGAGGAACGAGATGGGCTATACAAAGCCATAAAGAAATATGTATTGCTCATCTAAATTATACAAGTAAATGATAATATTAAAAAAGAACTACTATAAGTAATTAGAGTGGTTTTCATTAACCCGTGAAACAAAGTGTGATAGTTAAACGGTAATAGTTAGAAAAAAACACAAAAAAGAACAATAGAATCAGATCACCACAAAGTGTAATACGCTAAAGCGTAGTTCACGGGTTAATGAAGGTTTTGACATTTCAACCTTACATCCACATGAAAGTAATGCCTAATATCGAGTGCCCTACAGTAAGTGTTTTGCAGTCAAGTTGCTTTCTGTTAGTAGGTAAAAAATTATTCTAAATAATAGTAATCATAGCTATGGTCACCACTTACACATATAGCACTTGTAATGAAAAGAAAGAAAAAATATATATATATATATGCAGTCAAACAACAGAATTGCATGATAACCTTGAATATATTGAATAAAGGACTGCAAAAAAAACATCTTTTGTACTAGTTGCTTGAATTGACCCTTGGCTATTTTTAGCTGAATTCCCCTCCCCCTCTAAAAAAGAAAATAATAATAATAATAGAACAAAACTAAAAAGAAAACAAACACAACAGAGACCCCCACCAACAATTTAGATTTTTTTTACTTTCCTTTAAAGGGGGAGTGTCATGTTTAAGAGATTTGCAATAGCTCTAGAGCCCTGACACAATGAACTTCAGTGAAATTCTAATACTGACTTATGAGCTTTTGGTACATGTGGGAGACTTTAAACAAAACAACAAAAATGACCACAACTGTCCATTAACATAGTTTTCAATATAATATTGCATATTATTTAATAAGGTATTGACAGCTTTTAAAAAGTTCAACTGTTTGTAGACACTTAAAAGCCTACAATAAACACTGACTCCAGACATGCGCAGTACTATGCTGCTGCCCCTTTAAAGTAAAATACAGCTTTACTTAGTCAGCGTAGACAATATTGCGGATTTTGTCAATATTCTAATAAGAATATGGCAATATTCTCCAACCTTACGTCTTTATTTCTTTTTATTTTATTCTTTTCACATGATACCAAAACAGCGTCTTTTTTCTTCGCTACTTTGATGTCATGTACACAATAAAAGAGATGCGCCCGTGCGCATGGCAAGTCCCCAAGGGACCCAAGACGCTCAAATAGACCTCTATTTTTTGTCATCCAATCTCGGCGAGCTGTGCGTGGCGTAACCGTATTACAGGCCTGTGATCCTGGTTATTGTCCTCCCCATTAATGCGCGGGTTGGGATAACCTTGCAAGAGTGTTGTACAGCATATTCGCTCGGAAATATCGGTGCTTGGGGCCTTCGGGTTCTTTACAGCCTTCCGTAAAAGCCTTGTGCTGCCATACCGATTGGGTAATCCGTATGTATGGTTTCCGTTTTGTTCTTCAGACCGGGTTCGATCCCAGGCCAATGGGCTTTTTTTTTTAATTCGTTTTTTTTCTTTGTGCTGGACCCCCTTAATCCTGATAGGTTTTGCGCAAAAATAATAAAAAAAAGTGAGTTTGCAAAATAAGCTTGCTAGATTTATTGATTATATGTATTCAATTTGTTCCTAGAAAGTTAACAAAAAACACAAAGCAAAGAGTTTGAGGAAGTAAACAAGTATGTGAACTTTAATGTTCTATTTGAAGGGGCGCATTTTCTACAGGGAAGCATACATAGAATGCTTAACTGGTGGAGAGGGGAGAGGTAACAGTTTATTGAGCATAGTGTCAACAATAGCAGGGGGAAGGGAGGGGCACTCTCTTCATACAATATTGCAGTTGTTACCTATTATTAAATAAGTTTGTAAGATATATTTGTTTATTAAGCAAGGTCTATTTCTGAGACAAGCAAACTCAAGTAAGAGCTGTTGAAATAACAGGTGTGTTAAAAAAAACAATTATCTGATTAGAAAACTAATGTAGATTCCTTTGCACCAAATAAGAACAAACTTCATTTTGTTTGTTATTTATGAGGAACGAGATGAGCTCTACAAGGCCAAGAAGAAATATGTATTGCTCATCTAAATTATACAAGTAAATAATAATATTAAAAAAGAATTACTGTAAGTAATTAGAGTGGTTTTCATTAACCCGTGAAACAAAGTGTGATAGTTAAACGGTAATAGTTAGTAAAACACAAAAAAAGAACAATAGAATCAGATCACAACAAAGTGTAATACGCTAAAGCGTAGTTCACGGGTTAATGAAGGTTTTGACATTTCAACCTTACATCCACATGAAAGTAATGCCTAATATCAAGTGCCCTACAGTAAGTGTTTTGCAGTCAAGTTGTTTTCTTTTAGTAGGTAAAAAATTATTCTAAATAATAGTAATCATAGCTATGGTCACCACTTACACATATAGAACTTGTAATAAAAAGAAAGAAAAAAATATATATATACGCAGTCAAACAACAGAATTGCATGATAACCTTGAATATATTGAATAAAGGACTGCAAAAAAAAACATCTTTTGTACTAGTTGCTTGAATTGACCCTTGGCTATTTTTAGCTGAAATCCCCTCCCCCTCTAAAAAAGAAAATAATAATAATAATAGAACAAAACTAAAAAGAAAACAAACACAGCAGTGACCCCCGACAACAATTTTGATTTTTTTTACTTTCCTTTAAAGGGGGCGTGTCATGTTTAAGAGATTTACAATAGCTCTAGAGCCCTGACACAATGAACTTCAGTGAAATTCTAATACTGACTTATGAGCTTTTGGTACACGTGGGAGACTTTAAACAAAACAAAAAAAAATGACCACAACTGTCAATTAACATAGTTTTCAATATAATATTGCATATTATTTAATAAGGTATTGACAGCTTTTAAGAAGTTCAACTGTTTGTAGACACTTAAAAGCCTACAATAAACACTGACTCCAGACATGCGCAGTACTATGCTGCTGCCCCTTTAAAGTAAAATACAGCTTTACTTAGTCAGCGTAGACAATATTGCGGATTTTGTCAATATTCTAATATAAATATGTCAATATTCTCCCCCCTTACCTCTTTATTTCTATTTATTTTATGCTTTTCACATGATACCAAAACAGCGTCTTTTTTCTTCGCTACTTTGATGTCATGTACACAATAAAAGAGATGCGCCCGTGCGCATGGCGAGTCCCCAAGGGACCCAAGACGCCCAAATAGACCTCTATTTTTTGTCATCCACAATCTCGGCGAGCTGTGCGTTGCGTAACCGTATTACAGGCCTGGGATCCTGGTTATTGTCCTCCCCATTAATGCGCGGGTTGGGATAACCTTGCAAGAGTGTTGTACAGCATATTCGCTCGGAAATATCGGTGCTTGGGGCTTTCGGGTTCTTTACAGCCTTCCGTAAAAGCCTTGTGCTGCCATACCGATTGGGTAATCCGTATGTATGGTTTCCGTTTTGTTCTTCAGACCGGGTTCGATCCCAGGCCAATGGGCTTTTTTTTTAATTCGTTTTTTTTTTCTTTGTGCTGGACCCCCTTAATCCTGATAGGTTTTGCTCAACAATAATAAAAAAAAGTGAGTTTGCAAAATAAGCTTGCTAGATTTATTGATTATATGTATTCAATTTGTTCCTAGGAAGTTAACAAAAAACACAAAGCAAAGAGTTTGAGGAAGTAAACAAGTATGTGAACTTTAATGTTCTATTTGAAGTGGTGCATTTTGTACAGGGAAGCATACATAGAATGCTTAACTGGTGGAGAGGGGAGAGGTAACAGTTTATTGAGCATAGTGTCAACAATAGCAGGGGGAAGGGAGGGACACTCTCTTCATACAATATTGCAGTTGTTACCTATTATTAGATAAGTTTGTAACATGTCTTTGTTTATTAAGCAAGGTCTATTTCTGAGACAAGCAAACTCAAGTAAGGCTGTTGAAATAACAGGTGAGTGTTAAAAGAAAAACAATTATCTGATTAGAAAACTACTGTAGATTCCTTTGCACCAAAATAAGAACAAACTTCATTTTGTTTGTTATTTATGAGGAACGAGATGAGCTATACAAAGCCATAAAGAAATATGTATTGCTCATCTAAATTATACAAGTAAATGATAATATTAAAAAAGAACTACTGTAAGTAATTAGAGTGGTTTTCATTAACCCGTGAAACAAAGTGTGATAGTTAAACGGTAATAGTTAGAAAAAAACACAAAAAAGAACAATAGAATCAGATCACCACAAAGTGTAATACGCTAAAGCGTAGTTCACGGGTTAATGAAGGTTTTGACATTTCAACTTTACATCCACATGAAAGTAATGCCTAATATCGAGTGCCCTACAGTAAGTTTTTTGCAGTCAAGTTGTTTTCTGTTAGTAGGTAAAAAATTATTCTAAATAATAGTAATCATAGCTATGGTCACCACTTACACATATAGCACTTGTAATGAAAAGAAAGAAAAAATATATATATGCAGTCAAACAACAGAATTGCATGATAACCTTGAATATATTGAATAAAGGACTGCAAAAAAACATCTTTTGTACTAGTTGCTTGAATTGACCCTTGGCTATTTTTAGCTGAATTCCCCTCCCCCTCTAAAAAAGAAAATAATAATAATAATAGAACAAAACTAAAAAGAAAACAAACACAGCAGTGACCCCCGACAACAATTTTGATTTTTTTTACTTTCCTTTAAAGGGGGCGTGTCATGTTTAAGAGATTTACAATAGCTCTAGAGCCCTGACACAATGAACTTCAGTGAAATTCTAATACTGACTTATGAGCTTTTGGTACACGTGGGAGACTTTAAACAAAACAAAAAAAAATGACCACAACTGTCAATTAACATAGTTTTCAATATAATATTGCATATTATTTAATAAGGTATTGACAGCTTTTAAGAAGTTCAACTGTTTGTAGACACTTAAAAGCCTACAATAAACACTGACTCCAGACATGCGCAGTACTATGCTGCTGCCCCTTTAAAGTAAAATACAGCTTTACTTAGTCAGCGTAGACAATATTGCGGATTTTGTCAATATTCTAATATAAATATGTCAATATTCTCCCCCCTTACCTCTTTATTTCTATTTATTTTATGCTTTTCACATGATACCAAAACAGCGTCTTTTTTCTTCGCTACTTTGATGTCATGTACACAATAAAAGAGATGCGCCCGTGCGCATGGCGAGTCCCCAAGGGACCCAAGACGCCCAAATAGACCTCTATTTTTTGTCATCCACAATCTCGGCGAGCTGTGCGTTGCGTAACCGTATTACAGGCCTGGGATCCTGGTTATTGTCCTCCCCATTAATGCGCGGGTTGGGATAACCTTGCAAGAGTGTTGTACAGCATATTCGCTCGGAAATATCGGTGCTTGGGGCTTTCGGGTTCTTTACAGCCTTCCGTAAAAGCCTTGTGCTGCCATACCGATTGGGTAATCCGTATGTATGGTTTCCGTTTTGTTCTTCAGACCGGGTTCGATCCCAGGCCAATGGGCTTTTTTTTTAATTCGTTTTCTTTCTTTGTGCTTGACCCCCCTAATCCTGATTGGTTTTGCGCAAAAATAATAAAAAAAGTGAGTTTGCAAAATAAGCTTGCTGGATTTATTGATTATATGTATTCAATTTGTTCCTAGAAAGTTAACAAAAAACACAAAGCAAAGAGTTTGAGGAAGTAAACAAGTATGTGAACTTTAATGTTCTATTTGAAGGGGTGCATGTTGTACAGGGAAGCATACATAGATTGCTTAACTGGTGGAGAGGGAAGAGGTAAAAGTTTATTGAGCATAATTTCAACAATAGCAGGGGGAAGAGAGGGGCAATCTCTTCATACAATATTGCAGTTGTTACCTATTATTAGATAAGTTTGTAAGATATATTTGTTTATTAAGCAAGGTCTATTTATGAGACAAGCAAACTCAAGTAAGGCTGTTGAAATAACAGGTGAGTGTTAAAAAAAAAAACAATTATCTGATTAGAAAACTAATGTAGATTCCTTTGCACCAAATAAGAACAAACTTCATTTTGTTTGTTATTTATGAGGAACGAGATGAGCTCTACAAGGCCAAGAAGAAATATGTATTGCTCATCTAAATTATACAAAACAAAACAAAACACTTACGTCTTTATTTCTATTTATTTTATGATTTTCACATGATACCAAAACAGCGTCTTTTTTCTTCGCTAATTTGATGTCATGTACACAATAAAAGAGATGCGCCCGTGCGCATGGCGAGTCCCCAAGGGACCCAAGACGCCCAAATAGACCTCTATTTTTTGTCATCCACAATCTCGGCGAGCTGTGCGTGGCGTAACCGTATTACAGGCCTGGGATCCTGGTTATTGTCCTCCCCATTAATGCGCGGGTTGGGATAACCTTGCAAGAGTGTTGTACAGCATATTCGCTCGGAAATATCGGTGCTTGGGGCCTTCGGGTTCTTTACAGCCTTCCGTAAAAGCCTTGTGCTGCCATACCGATTGGGTAATCCGTATGTATGGTTTCCGTTTTGTTCTTCAGACCGGGTTCGATCCCAGGCCAATGGGCTTTTTTTTTAATTCGTTTTTTTTCTTTGTGCTGGACCCCCTTAATCCTGATAGGTTTTGCGCAAAAATAATAAAAAAAGTGAGTTTGCAAAATAAACTTGCTAGATTTATTGATTATATGTATTCAATTTGTTCCTAGAAAGTTAACAAAAAACACAAAGCAAAGAGTTTGAGGAAGTAAACAAGTATGTGAACTTTAATGTTCTATTTGAATGGGCGCATTTTCTACAGGGAAGCATACATAGAATGCTTAACTGGTGGAGAGGGGAGAGGTAACAGTTTATTGAGCATAGTGTCAACAATAGCAGGGGGAAGGGAGGGGCACTCTCTTCATACAATATTGCAGTTGTTACCTATTATTAAATAAGTTTGTAAGATATATTTGTTTATTAAGCAAGGTGTATTTCTGAGACAAGCAAACTCAAGTAAGGCTGTTGAAATAACAGGTGAGTGTTAAAAGGAAAACAATTATCTGATTAGAAAACTACTGTAGATTCCTTTGCACCAAAATAAGAACAAACTTCATTTTGTTTGTTATTTATGAGGAACGAGATGGGCTATACAAAGCCATAAAGAAATATGTATTGCTCATCTAAATTATACAAGTAAATGATAATATTAAAAAAGAACTACTATAAGTAATTAGAGTGGTTTTCATTAACCCGTGAAACAAAGTGTGATAGTTAAACGGTAATAGTTAGAAAAAAACACAAAAAAGAACAATAGAATCAGATCACCACAAAGTGTAATACGCTAAAGCGTAGTTCACGGGTTAATGAAGGTTTTGACATTTCAACCTTACATCCACATGAAAGTAATGCCTAATATCGAGTGCCCTACAGTAAGTGTTTTGCAGTCAAGTTGCTTTCTGTTAGTAGGTAAAAAATTATTCTAAATAATAGTAATCATAGCTATGGTCACCACTTACACATATAGCACTTGTAATGAAAAGAAAGAAAAAATATATATATATATATGCAGTCAAACAACAGAATTGCATGATAACCTTGAATATATTGAATAAAGGACTGCAAAAAAAACATCTTTTGTACTAGTTGCTTGAATTGACCCTTGGCTATTTTTAGCTGAATTCCCCTCCCCCTCTAAAAAAGAAAATAATAATAATAATAGAACAAAACTAAAAAGAAAACAAACACAACAGAGACCCCCACCAACAATTTAGATTTTTTTTACTTTCCTTTAAAGGGGGAGTGTCATGTTTAAGAGATTTGCAATAGCTCTAGAGCCCTGACACAATGAACTTCAGTGAAATTCTAATACTGACTTATGAGCTTTTGGTACATGTGGGAGACTTTAAACAAAACAACAAAAATGACCACAACTGTCCATTAACATAGTTTTCAATATAATATTGCATATTATTTAATAAGGTATTGACAGCTTTTAAAAAGTTCAACTGTTTGTAGACACTTAAAAGCCTACAATAAACACTGACTCCAGACATGCGCAGTACTATGCTGCTGCCCCTTTAAAGTAAAATACAGCTTTACTTAGTCAGCGTAGACAATATTGCGGATTTTGTCAATATTCTAATAAGAATATGGCAATATTCTCCAACCTTACGTCTTTATTTCTTTTTATTTTATTCTTTTCACATGATACCAAAACAGCGTCTTTTTTCTTCGCTACTTTGATGTCATGTACACAATAAAAGAGATGCGCCCGTGCGCATGGCAAGTCCCCAAGGGACCCAAGACGCTCAAATAGACCTCTATTTTTTGTCATCCAATCTCGGCGAGCTGTGCGTGGCGTAACCGTATTACAGGCCTGTGATCCTGGTTATTGTCCTCCCCATTAATGCGCGGGTTGGGATAACCTTGCAAGAGTGTTGTACAGCATATTCGCTCGGAAATATCGGTGCTTGGGGCCTTCGGGTTCTTTACAGCCTTCCGTAAAAGCCTTGTGCTGCCATACCGATTGGGTAATCCGTATGTATGGTTTCCGTTTTGTTCTTCAGACCGGGTTCGATCCCAGGCCAATGGGCTTTTTTTTTTAATTCGTTTTTTTTCTTTGTGCTGGACCCCCTTAATCCTGATAGGTTTTGCGCAAAAATAATAAAAAAAAGTGAGTTTGCAAAATAAGCTTGCTAGATTTATTAATTATATGTATTCAATTTGTTCCTAGAAAGTTAACAAAAAACACAAAGCAAAGAGTTTGAGGAAGTAAACAAGTATGTGAACTTTAATGTTCTATTTGAAGGGGCGCATTTTCTACAGGGAAGCATACATAGAATGCTTAACTGGTGGAGAGGGGAGAGGTAACAGTTTATTGAGCATAGTGTCAACAATAGCAGGGGGAAGGGAGGGGCACTCTCTTCATACAATATTGCAGTTGTTACCTATTATTAAATAAGTTTGTAAGATATATTTGTTTATTAAGCAAGGTCTATTTCTGAGACAAGCAAACTCAAGTAAGAGCTGTTGAAATAACAGGTGTGTTAAAAAAAACAATTATCTGATTAGAAAACTAATGTAGATTCCTTTGCACCAAATAAGAACAAACTTCATTTTGTTTGTTATTTATGAGGAACGAGATGAGCTCTACAAGGCCAAGAAGAAATATGTATTGCTCATCTAAATTATACAAGTAAATAATAATATTAAAAAAGAATTACTGTAAGTAATTAGAGTGGTTTTCATTAACCCGTGAAACAAAGTGTGATAGTTAAACGGTAATAGTTAGTAAAACACAAAAAAAGAACAATAGAATCAGATCACAACAAAGTGTAATACGCTAAAGCGTAGTTCACGGGTTAATGAAGGTTTTGACATTTCAACCTTACATCCACATGAAAGTAATGCCTAATATCAAGTGCCCTACAGTAAGTGTTTTGCAGTCAAGTTGTTTTCTTTTAGTAGGTAAAAAATTATTCTAAATAATAGTAATCATAGCTATGGTCACCACTTACACATATAGAACTTGTAATAAAAAGAAAGAAAAAAATATATATATACGCAGTCAAACAACAGAATTGCATGATAACCTTGAATATATTGAATAAAGGACTGCAAAAAAAAACATCTTTTGTACTAGTTGCTTGAATTGACCCTTGGCTATTTTTAGCTGAATTCCCCTCCCCCTCTAAAAAAGAAAATAATAATAATAATAGAACAAAACTAAAAAGAAAACAAACACAACAGAGACCCCCACCAACAATTTTGATTTTTTTTACTTTCCTTTAAAGGGGGAGTGTCATGTTTAAGAGATTTGCAATAGCTCTAGAGCCCTGACACAATGAACTTCAGTGAAATTCTAATACTGACTTATGAGCTTTTGGTACATGTGGCAGACTTTAAACAAAACAACAAAAAAGACCACAACTGTCCATTAACATAGTTTTCAATATAATATTGCATATTATTTAATAAGGTATTGACAGCTTTTAAAAAATTCAACAGTTTGTAGACACTTAAAAGCCTACAATAAACACTGACTCCAGACATGCGCAGTACTATGCTGCTGCCCCTTTAAAGTAAAATACAGCTTTACTTAGTCAGCGTAGACAATATTGCGGATTTTGTCAATATTCTAATAAGAATATGGCAATATTCTCCAACCTTACGTCTTTATTTCTTTTTATTTTATGCTTTTCACATGATACCAAAACAGCGTCTTTTTTCTTCGCTACTTTGATGTCATGTACACAATAAAAGAGATGCGCCCGTGCGCATGGCAAGTCCCCAAGGGACCCAAGACGCTCAAATAGACCTCTATTTTTTGTCATCCAATCTCGGCGAGCTGTGCGTGGCGTAACCGTATTACAGGCCTGTGACCCTGGTTATTGTCCTCCCCATTAATGCGCGGGTTGGGATAACCTTGCAAGAGTGTTGTACAGCATATTCGCTCGGAAATATCGGTGCTTGGGGCCTTCGGGTTCTTTACAGCCTTCCGTAAAAGCCTTGTGCTGCCATACCGATTGGGTAATCCGTATGTATGGTTTCCGTTTTGTTCTTCAGACCGGGTTCGATCCCAGGCCAATGGGCTTTTTTTTTTAATTCGTTTTTTTTCTTTGTGCTGGACGCCCTTAATCCTGATAGGTTTTGCGCAAAAATAATAAAAAAAAAGTGAGTTTGCAAAATAAGCTTGCTAGATTTATTGATTATATGTATTCAATTTGTTCCTAGAAAGTTAACAAAAAACACAAAGCAAAGAGTTTGAGGAAGTAAACAAGTATGTGAACTTTAATGTTCTATTTGAAGGGGCGCATTTTCTACAGGGAAGCATACATAGAATGCTTAACTGGTGGAGAGGGGAGAGGTAACAGTTTATTGAGCATAGTGTCAACAATAGCAGGGGGAAGGGAGGGGCACTCTCTTCATACAATATTGCAGTTGTTACCTATTATTAAATAAGTTTGTAAGATATATTTGTTTATTAAGCAAGGTCTATTTCTGAGACAAGCAAACTCAAGTAAGAGCTGTTGAAATAACAGGTGTGTTAAAAAAAACAATTATCTGATTAGAAAACTAATGTAGATTCCTTTGCACCAAATAAGAACAAACTTCATTTTGTTTGTTATTTATGAGGAACGAGATGAGCTCTACAAGGCCAAGAAGAAATATGTATTGCTCATCTAAATTACACAAGTAAATAATAATATTAAAAAAGAATTACTGTAAGTAATTAGAATGGTTTTCATTAACCCGTGAAACAAAGTGTAATAGTTAAACGGTAATAGTTCGTAAAACACAAAAAAGAACAATAGAATCAGATCACAACAAAGTGTAATACGCTAAAGCGTAGTTCACGGGTTAATGAAGGTTTTGACATTTCAACCTTACATCCACATGAAAGTAATGCCTAATATCGAGTGCCCTACAGTAAGTGTTTTGCAGTCAAGTTGTTTTCTTTTAGTAGGTAAAAAATTATTCTAAATAATAGTAATCATAGCTATGGTCACCACTTACACATATAGAACTTGTAATAAAAAGAAAGAAAAAAATATATATATGCAGTCAAACAACAGAATTGCATGATAACCTTGAATATATTGAATAAAGGACTGCAAAAAAAACATCTTTTGTACTAGTTGCTTGAATTGACCCTTGGCTATTTTTAGCTGAATTCCCCTCCCCCTCTAAAAAAGAAAATAATAATAATAATAGAACAAAACTAAAAAGAAAACAAACACAACAGAGACCCCCACCAACAATTTAGATTTTTTTTACTTTCCTTTAAAGGGGGAGTGTCATGTTTAAGAGATTTGCAATAGCTCTAGAGCCCTGACACAATGAACTTCAGTGAAATTCTAATACTGACTTATGAGCTTTTGGTACATGTGGCAGACTTTAAACAAAACAACAAAAATGACCACAACTGTCCATTAACATAGTTTTCAATATAATATTGCATATTATTTAATAAGGTATTGACAGCTTTTAAAAAGTTCAACTGTTTGTAGACACTTAAAAGCCTACAATAAACACTGACTCCAGACATGCGCAGTACTATGCTGCTGCCCCTTTAAAGTAAAATACAGCTTTAATTAGTCAGCGTAGACAATATTGCGGATTTTGTCAATATTCTAATAAGAATATGGCAATATTCTCCAACCTTACGTCTTTATTTCTTTTTATTTTATGCTTTTCACATGATACCAAAACAGCGTCTTTTTTCTTCGCTACTTTGATGTCATGTACACAATAAAAGAGATGCGCCCGTGCGCATGGCAAGTCCCCAAGGGACCCAAGACGCTCAAATAGACCTCTATTTTTTGTCATCCAATCTCGGCGAGCTGTGCGTGGCGTAACCGTAATACAGGCCTGTGATCCTGGTTATTGTCCTCCCCATTAATGCGCGGGTTGGGATAACCTTGCAAGAGTGTTGTACAGCATATTCGCTCGGAAATATCGGTGCTTGGGGCCTTCGGGTTCTTTACAGCCTTCCGTAAAAGCCTTGTGCTGCCATACCGATTGGGTAATCCGTATGTATGGTTTCCGTTTTGTTCTTCAGACCGGGTTCGATCCCAGGCCAATGGGTTTTTTTTTTTAATTCGTTTTTTTTCTTTGTGCTGGACCCCCTTAATCCTGATAGGTTTTGCGCAAAAATAATAAAAAAAAGTGAGTTTGCAAAATAAGCTTGCTAGATTTATTGATTATATGTATTCAATTTGTTCCTAGAAAGTTAACAAAAAACACAAAGCAAAGAGTTTGAGGAAGTAAACAAGTATGTGAACTTTAATGTTCTATTTGAAGGGGCGCATTTTCTACAGGGAAGCATACATAGAATGCTTAACTGGTGGAGAGGGGAGAGGTAACAGTTTATTGAGCATAGTGTCAACAATAGCAGGGGGAAGGGAGGGGCACTCTCTTCATACAATATTGCAGTTGTTACCTATTATTAAATAAGTTTGTAAGATATATTTGTTTATTAAGCAAGGTCTATTTCTGAGACAAGCAAACTCAAGTAAGAGCTGTTGAAATAACAGGTGTGTTAAAAAATCAATTATCTGATTAGAAAACTAATGTAGATTCCTTTGCACCAAATAAGAACAAACTTCATTTTGTTTGTTATTTATGAGGAACGAGATGAGCTCTACAAGGCCAAGAAGAAATATGTATTGCTCATCTAAATTATACAAGTAAATAATAATATTAAAAAAGAATTACTGTAAGTAATTAGAGTGGTTTTCATTAACCCGTGAAACAAAGTGTGATAGTTAAACGGTAATAGTTAGTAAAACACAAAAAAGAACAATAGAATCAGATCACAACAAAGTGTAATACGCTAAAGCGTAGTTCACGGGTTAATGAAGGTTTTGACATTTCAACCTTACATCCACATGAAAGTAATGCCTAATATCGAGTGCCCTACAGTAAGTGTTTTGCAGTCAAGTTGTTTTCTTTTAGTAGGTAAAAAATTATTCTAAATAATAGTAATCATAGCTATGGTCACCACTTACACATATAGAACTTGTAATAAAAAGAAAGAAAAAAATATATATATACGCAGTCAAACAACAGAATTGCATGATAACCTTGAATATATTGAATAAAGGACTGCAAAAAAAAACATCTTTTGTACTAGTTGCTTGAATTGACCCTTGGCTATTTTTAGCTGAATTCCCCTCCCCCTCTAAAAAAGAAAATAATAATAATAATAGAACAAAACTAAAAAGAAAACAAACACAACAGAGACCCCCACCAACAATTTTGATTTTTTTTTACTTTCCTTTAAAGGGGGAGTGTCATGTTTAAGAGATTTGCAATAGCTCTAGAGCCCTGACACAATGAACTTCAGTGAAATTCTAATACTGACTTATGAGCTTTTGGTACATGTGGCAGAATTTAAACAAAACAACAAAAAAGACCACAACTGTCCATTAACATAGTTTTCAATATAATATTGCATATTATTTAATAAGGTATTGACAGCTTTTAAAAAATTCAACTGTTTGTAGACACTTAAAAGCCTACAATAAACACTGACTCCAGACATGCGCAGTACTATGCTGCTGCCCCTTTAAAGTAAAATACAGCTTTACTTAGTCAGCGTAGACAATATTGCGGATTTTGTCAATATTCTAATATGAATATGGCAATATTCTCCCCCCTTACGTCTTTATTTCTTTTTATTTTATGCTTTTCACATGATACCAAAACAGCGTCTTTTTTCTTCGCTACTTTGATGTCATGTACACAATAAAAGAGATGCGCCCGTACGCATGGCAAGTCCCCAAGGGACCCAAGACGCCCAAATAAACCTCTATTTTTTGTCATCCAATCTCGGCGAGCTGTGCGTGGCGTAACCGTATTACAGGCCTGGGATCCTGGTTATTGTCCTCCCCATTAATGCGCGGGTTGGGATAACCTTGCAAGAGTGTTGTACAGCATATTCGCTCGGAAATATCGGTGCTTGGGGCATTCGGGTTCTTTACAGCCTTCCTTAAAAGCCTTGTGCTGCCATACCGATTGGGTAATCCGTATGTATGGTTTCCGTTTTGTTTTTCAGACCGGGTTCGATCCCAGGCCAATGGGCTTTTTTTTTAATTCGTTTTTTTTTCTTTGTGCTGGACCCCCTTAATCCTGATAGGTTTTGCGCAAAAATAATAAAAAAAGTGAGTTTGCAAAATAAGCTTGCTACATTTATTGATTATATGTATTCAATTTGTTTCTAGAAAGTTAACAAAAAACACAAAGCAAAGAGTTTGAGAAAGTAAACAAGTATGTGAACTTTAATGTTCTATTTGAAAGGGCGCATTTTGTACAGGAAAGCATACATAGAATGCTTAACTGGTGGTGAGGGGAGAGGTAACAGTTTATTGAGCATAATGTCAACAATAGCAGGGGGAAGGGAGGGGCACTCTCTTCATACAATATTGCAGTTGTTACCTATTATTAAATAAGTTTGTAACATGTCTTTGTTTATTAAGCAAGGTCTATTTCTGAGACAAGCAAACTCAAGTAAGAGCTGTTGAAATAACAGGTGAGTGTTAAAAAAAACAATTATCTGATTAGAAAACTAATGTACATTCCTTTGCACCAAATAAGAACAAACTTCATTTTGTTTGTTATTTATGAGGAACGAGATGAGCTCTACAAGGCCAAGAAGAAATATGTATTGCTCATCTAAATTATACAAAACAAAACAAAACACTTACGTCTTTATTTCTATTTATTTTATGATTTTCACATGATACCAAAACAGCGTCTTTTTTCTTCGCTAATTTGATGGTATTGACAGCTTTTAAAAAATTCAACTGTTTGTAGACACTTAAAAGCCTACAATAAACACTGACTCCAGACATGCGCAGTACTATGCTGCTGCCCCTTTAAAGTAAAATACAGCTTTACTTAGTCAGTGTAGACAATATTGCGGATTTTGTCAATATTCTAATATGAATATGGCAATATTCTCCCCCCTTACGTCTTTATTTCTTTTTATTTTATGCTTTTCACATGATACCAAAACAGCGTCTTTTTTCTTCGCTACTTTGATGTCATGTACACAATAAAAGAGATGCGCCCGTACGCATGGCAAGTCCCCAAGGGACCCAAGACGCCCAAATATACCTCTATTTTTTGTCATCCAATCTCGGCGAGCTGTGCGTGGCGTAACCGTATTACAGGCCTGGGATCCTGGTAATTGTCCTCCCCATTAATGCGCGGGTTGGGATAACCTTGCAAGAGTGTTGTACAGCATATTCGCTCGGAAATATCGGTGCTTGGGGCATTCGGGTTCTTTACAGCCTTCCTTAAAAGCCTTGTGCTGCCATACCGATTGGGTAATCCGTATGTATGGTTTCCGTTTTGTTTTTCAGACCGGGTTCGATCCCAGGCCAATGGGCTTTTTTTTTAATTCGTTTTTTTTCTTTGTGCTGGACCCCCTTAATCCTGATAGGTTTTGCGCAAAAATAATAAAAAAAGTGTGTTTGCAAAATAAGCTTGCTACATTTATTGATTATATGTATTCAATTTGTTTCTAGAAAGTTAACAAAAAACAGAAAGCAAAGAGTTTGAGGAAGTAAACAAGTATGTGAACTTTAATGTTCTATTTGAAGGGGCGCATTTTGTACAGGGAAGCATACATAGAATGCTTAACTGGTGGAGAGGGGAGAGGTAACAGTTTATTGAGCATAATTTCAACAATAGCAGGGGGAAGAGAGGGGCACTCTCTTCATACAATATTGCAGTTGTTACCTATTATTAAATAAGTTTGAAACATGTCATTGTTTATTAAGCAAGGTCTATTTCTGAGACAAGCAAACTCAAGTAAGGCTGTTGAAATAACAGGTGAGTGTTAAAAGAAAAACAATCATCTGATTAGAAAACTACTGTAGATTCCTTTGCACCAAAATAAGAACAAACTTCATTTTGTTTGTTATTTATGAGGAACGAGATGAGCTCTACAAAGCCATAAAGAAATATGTATTGCTCATCTAAATTATACAAGTAAATGATAATATTAAAAAAGAACTACTGTAAGTAATTAGAGTGGTTTTCATTAACCCGTGAAACAAAGTGTGATAGTTAAACGGTAATAGTTAGTAAAACACAAAAAAGAACAATAGAATCAGATCACCACAAAGTGTAATACGCTAAAGCGTAGTTCACGGGTTAATGAAGGTTTTGACATTTCAACCTTACATCCACATGAAAGTAATGCCTAATATCGAGTGCCCTACAGTAAGTGTTTTGCAGTCAAGTTGTTTTCTGTTAGTAGGTAACAAAATATTCTAAATAATAGTAATCATAGCTATGGTCACCACTTACACATATAGAACTTGTAATGAAAAGAAAAAAAAAAAAATATATATATATATATATATATATATATATATATATATATGCAGTCAAACAACAGAATTGCATGATAACTTTGAATATATTGAATAAAGGACTGCAAAAAAAACATATTTTGTACTAGTTGCTTGAATTGTCCCTTGGCTATTTTTAGCTGAATTCCCCTCCCCCTCTAAAAAAGAAAATAATAATAATAATAGAACAAAACTAAAAAGAAAACAAACACAACAGAGACCCCCACCAACAATTTTGATTTTTTTTTTACTTTCCTTTAAAAGGGGAGTGTCATGGTTAAGAGATTTGCAATAGCTCTAGAGCCCTGACACAATGAACTTCAGTGAAATTCTAATACTGACTTATGAGCTTTTGGTACATGTGGGAGACTTTAAACAAAACAAAAAAAAATGACTACAAACTGTCAATTAACATAGTTTTCAATATAATATTGCATATTATTTAATAAGGTATTCACAGCTTTTAAAAAGTTCAACTGTTTGTTGACACTTGAAAACCTACAATAATCACTGACTCCAGACATGCGCAGTACTATGTTGCTGCCCCCTTTAAAGTAAAATACAGCTTTACTTAGTCAGCGTAGACAAAATTGCGGATTTTGTCAATATTCTAATATGAATATGTCAATATTCTCCCCCCTTACGTCTTTATTTCTATTTATTTTATGATTTTCACATGATACCAAAACAGCGTCTTTTTTCTTCGCTAATTTGATGTCATGTACACAATAAAAGAGATGCGCCCGTGCGCATGGCGAGTCCCCAAGGGACCCAAGACGCCCAAATAGACCTCTATTTTTTGTCATCCACAATCTCGGCGAGCTGTGCGTGGCGTAACCGTATTACAGGCCTGGGATCCTGGTTATTGTCCTCCCCATTAATGCGCGGGTTGGGATAACCTTGCAAGAGTGTTGTACAGCATATTCGCTCGGAAATATCGGTGCTTGGGGCCTTCGGGTTCTTTACAGCCTTCCGTAAAAGCCTTGTGCTGCCATACCGATTGGGTAATCCGTATGTATGGTTTCCGTTTTGTTCTTCAGACCGGGTTCGATCCCAGGCCAATGGGCTTTTTTTTTAATTCGTTTTTTTCTTTGTGCTGGACCCCCTTAATCCTGATAGGTTTTGCGCAAAAATAATAAAAAAAAAGTGAGTTTGCAAAATAATCTTGCTAGATTTATTGATTATATGTATTCACATTGTTCCTAGGAAGTTAACAAAAAACACAAAGCAAAGAGTTTGAGGAAGTAAACAAGTATGTGAACTTTAATGTTCTATTTGAAGGGGTGCATTTTGTACAGGGAAGCATACATAGAATGCTTAACTGGTGGAGAGGGGAGAGGTAAAAGTTTATTGAGCATAATTTCAACAATAGCAGGGGGAAGAGAGGGGCACTCTCTTCATACAATATTGCAGTTGTTACCTATTATTAAATAAGTTTGTAACATGTCTTTGTTTATTAAGCAAGGTCTATTTCTGAGACAAGCAAACTCAAGTAAGGCTGTTGAAATAACAGGTGAGTGTTAAAAGAAAAACAATTATCTGATTAGAAAACTACTGTAGATTCCTTTGCACCAAAATAAGAACAAACTTCATTTTGTTTGTTATTTATGAGGAACGAGATGAGCTCTACAAAGCCATAAAGAAATATGTATTGCTCATCTAAATTATACAAGTAAATGATAATATTAAAAAAGAACTACTGTAAGTAATTAGAGTGGTTTTCATTAACCCGTGAAACAAAGTGTGATAGTTAAACGGTAATAGTTAGTAAAACACAAAAAAGAACAATAGAATCAGATCACCACAAAGTGTAATACGCTAAAGCGTAGTTCACGGGTTAATGAAGGTTTTGACATTTCAACCTTACATCCACATGAAAGTAATGCCTAATATCGAGTGCCCTACAGTAAGTGTTTTGCAGTCAAGTTGTTTTCTGTTAGTAGGTAACAAAATATTCTAAATAATAGTAATCATAGCTATGGTCACCACTTACACATATAGAACTTGTAATGAAAAGAAAGAAATATATATATATATATATATATATATATATATATATATATATATATATATATATATATATATATATATATGCAGTCAAACAACAGAATTGCATGATAACTTTGAATATATTGAATAAAGGACTGCAAAAAAAACATATTTTGTACTAGTTGCTTGAATTGACCCTTGGCTATTTTTAGCTGAATTCCCCTCCCCCTCTAAAAAAGAAAATAATAATAATAATAGAACAAAACTAAAAAGAAAACAAACACAACAGAGACCCCCACCAACAATTTTGATTTTTTTTTTACTTTCCTTTAAAAGGGGAGTGTCATGGTTAAGAGATTTGCAATAGCTCTAGAGCCCTGACACAATGAACTTCAGTGAAATTCTAATACTGACTTATGAGCTTTTGGTACATGTGGGAGACTTTAAACAAAACAAAAAAAAATGACTACAAACTGTCAATTAACATAGTTTTCAATATAATATTGCATATTATTTAATAAGGTATTCACAGCTTTTAAAAAGTTCAACTGTTTGTTGACACTTGAAAACCTACAATAATCACTGACTCCAGACATGCGCAGTACTATGTTGCTGCCCCCTTTAAAGTAAAATACAGCTTTACTTAGTCAGCGTAGACAAAATTGCGGATTTTGTCAATATTCTAATATGAATATGTCAATATTCTCCCCCCTTACGTCTTTATTTCTATTTATTTTATGATTTTCACATGATACCAAAACAGCGTCTTTTTTCTTCGCTAATTTGATGTCATGTACACAATAAAAGAGATGCGCCCGTGCGCATGGCGAGTCCCCAAGGGACCCAAGACGCCCAAATAGACCTCTATTTTTTGTCATCCACAATCTCGGCGAGCTGTGCGTGGCGTAACCGTATTACAGGCCTGGGATCCTGGTTATTGTCCTCCCCATTAATGCGCGGGTTGGGATAACCTTGCAAGAGTGTTGTACAGCATATTCGCTCGGAAATATCGGTGCTTGGGGCCTTCGGGTTCTTTACAGCCTTCCGTAAAAGCCTTGTGCTGCCATACCGATTGGGTAATCCGTATGTATGGTTTCCGTTTTGTTCTTCAGACCGGGTTCGATCCCAGGCCAATGGGCTTTTTTTTTAATTCGTTTTTTTCTTTGTGCTGGACCCCCTTAATCCTGATAGGTTTTGCGCAAAAATAATAAAAAAAAGTGAGTTTGCAAAATAATCTTGCTAGATTTATTGATTATATGTATTCACATTGTTCCTAGGAAGTTAACAAAAAACACAAAGCAAAGAGTTTGAGGAAGTAAACAAGTATGTGAACTTTAATGTTCTATTTGAAGGGGTGCATTTTGTACAGGGAAGCATACATAGAATGCTTAACTGGTGGAGAGGGGAGAGGTAAAAGTTTATTGAGCATAATTTCAACAATAGCAGGGGGAAGAGAGGGGCACTCTCTTCATACAATATTGCAGTTGTTACCTATTATTAAATAAGTTTGAAACATGTCTTTGTTTATTAAGCAAGGTCTATTTCTGAGACAAGCAAACTCAAGTAAGGCTGTTGAAATAACAGGTGAGTGTTAAAAGAAAAACAATTATCTGATTAGAAAACTACTGTAGATTCCTTTGCACCAAAATAAGAACAAACTTCATTTTGTTTGTTATTTATGAGGAACGAGATGAGCTCTACAAAGCCATAAAGAAATATGTATTGCTCATCTAAATTATACAAGTAAATGATAATATTAAAAAAGAACTACTGTAAGTAATTAGAGTGGTTTTCATTAACCCGTGAAACAAAGTGTGATAGTTAAACGGTAATAGTTAGTAAAACACAAAAACGAACAATAGAATCAGATCACCACAAAGTGTAATACGCTAAAGCGTAGTTCACGGGTTAATGAAGGTTTTGACATTTCAACCTTACATCCACATGAAAGTAATGCCTAATATCGAGTGCCCTACAGTAAGTGTTTTGCAGTCAAGTTGTTTTCTGTTAGAAGGTAACAAAATATTCTAAATAATAGTAATCATAGCTATGGTCACCACTTACACATATAGAACTTGTAATGAAAAGAAAGAAAAAAAATATATATATATATGCAGTCAAACAACAGAATTGCATGATAACTTTGAATATATTGAATATAGGACTGCAAAAAAAACATCTTTTGTACTAATTGCTTGAATTGACCCTTGGCTATTTTTAGCTGAATTCCCCTCCCCCTCTAAAAAAGAAAATAATAATAATAATAGAACAAAACCAAAAAGAAAACAAACACAACAGAAACCCCCACCAACAATTTTGATTTTTTTTACTTTCCTTTAAAAGGGGAGTGTCATGGTTAAGAGATTTGCAATAGCTCTAGAGCCCTGACACAATGAACTTCAGTGAAATTCTAATACTGACTTATGAGCTTTTGGTACATGTGGGAGACTTTGAACAAAACAAAAAAAAAATGACCACAAACTGTCAATTAACATAGTTTTCAATATAATATTGCATATTATTTAATAAGGTATTCACAGCTTTTAAAAAGTTCAACTGTTTGTTGACACTTAAAAGCCTACAATAAACACTGACTCCAGACATGCGCAGTACTATGTTGCTGCCCCTTTAAAGTAAAATACAGCTTTACTTAGTCAGCGTAGACAAACTTGCGGATTTTGTCAATATTCTAATATGAATATGTCAATATTCTCCCCCCTTACGTCTTTATTTCTATTTATTTTATGATTTTCACATGATACCAAAACAGCGTCTTTTTTCTTCGCTAATTTGATGTCATGTACACAATAAAAGAGATGCGCCCGTGCGCATGGTGAGTCCCCAAGGGACCCAAGAAGCCCAAATAGACCTCTATTTTTTTGTCATCCACAATCTCGGCGAGCTGTGCGTGGCGTAACCGTATTACAGGCCTGGGATCCTGGTTATTGTCCTCCCCATTAATGCGCGGGTTGGGATAACCTTGCAAGAGTGTTGTACAGCATATTCGCTCGGAAATATCGGTGCTTGGGGCCTTCGGGTTCTTTACAGCCTTCCGTAAAAGCCTTGTGCTGCCATACCGATTGGGTAATCCGTATGTATGGTTTCCGTTTTGTTCTTCAGACCGGGTTCGATCCCAGGCCAATGGGCTTTTTTTTTAATTCGTTTTCTTTCTTTGTGCTTGACCCCCCTAATCCTGATTGGTTTTGCGCAAAAATAATAAAAAAAAAGTGAGTTTGCAAAATAAGCTTGCTGGATTTATTGATTATATGTATTCAATTTGTTCCTAGGAAGTTAACAAAAAACACAAAGCAAAGAGTTTGAGGAAGTAAACAAGTATGTGAACTTTAATGTTCTATTTGAAGGGGCGCATTTTGTACAGGGAATCATACATAGAATGCTTAACTGGTGGAGAGGGGAGAGGTAACAGTTTATTGAGCATAATGTCAAAAATAGCAGGGGGAAGGGGGGGGGCACTCTCTTCATACAATATTGCAGTTGTTACCTATTATTAAATAAGTTTGTAACATGTCTTTGTTTATTAAGCAAGGTCTATTTCTGAGACAAGCAAACTCAAGTAAGAGCTGTTGAAATAACAGGTGAGTGTTAAAAAAAACAATTATCTGATTAGAAAACTAATGTAGATTCCTTTGCACCAAATAAGAACAAACTTCATTTTGTTTGTTATTTATGAGGAACGAGATGAGCTCTACAAGGCCAAGAAGAAATATGTATTGCTCATCCAAATTATACAAGTAAATAATAATATTAAAAAAGAATTACTGTAAGTAATTAGAGTGGTTTTCATTAACCCGTGAAACAAAGTGTGATAGTTAAACGGTAATAGTTAGTAAAACACAAAAAAGAACAATAGAATCAGATCACAACAAAGTGTAATATGCTAAAGCGTAGTTCACGGGTTAATGAAGGTTTTGACATTTCAACCTTACATCCACATGAAAGTAATGCCTAATATCGAGTGCCCTACAGTAAGTGTTTTGCAGTCAAGTTGTTTTCTTTTAGTAGGTAAAAAAATATTCTAAATAATAGTAATCATAGCTATGGTCACCACTTACACATATAGAACTTGTAATGAAAAGAAAGAAAAAAAAAATGACCACAAACTGTCAATTAACATAGTTTTCAATATAATATTGCATATTATTTAATAAGGTATTCACAGCTTTTAAAAAGTTCAACTGTTTGTTGACACTTGAAAACCTACAATAATCACTGACTCCAGACATGCGCAGTACTATGTTGCTGCCCCTTTAAAGTAAAATACAGCTTTACTTAGTCAGCGTAGACAAAATTGCGGATTTTGTCAATATTCTAATATGAATATGTCAATATTCTCCCCCCTTACGTCTTTATTTCTATTTATTTTATGATTTTCACATGATACCAAAACAGCGTCTTTTTTCTTCGCTAATTTGATGTCATGTACACAATAAAAGAGATGCGCCCGTGCGCATGGCGAGTCCCCAAGGGACCCAAGACGCCCAAATAGACCTCTATTTTTTGTCATCCACAATCTCGGCGAGCTGTGCGTGGCGTAACCGTATTACAGGCCTGGGATCCTGGTTATTGTCCTCCCCATTAATGCGCGGGTTGGGATAACCTTGAAAGAGTGTTGTACAGCATATTCGCTCGGAAATATCGGTGCTTGGGGCCTTCGGGTTCTTTACAGCCTTCCGTAAAAGCCTTGTGCTGCCATACCGATTGGGTAATCCGTATGTATGGTTTCCGTTTTGTTCTTCAGACCGGGTTCGATCCCAGGCCAATGGGCTTTTTTTTTTAATTCGTTTTTTTTCTTTGTGCTGGACCCCCTTAATCCTGATAGGTTTTGCGCAAAAATAATAAAAAAAAAAGTGAGTTTGCAAAATAATCTTGCTAGATTTATTGATTAAATGTATTCAATTTGTTCCTAGGAAGTTAACAAAAAACACAAAGCAAAGAGTTTGAGGAAGTAAACAAGTATGTGAACTTTAATGTTCTATTTGAAGGGGTGCATTTTGTACAGGGAAGCATACATAGAATGCTTAACTGGTGGAGAGGGGAGAGGTAAAAGTTTATTGAGCATAATTTCAACAATAGCAGGGGGAAGAGAGGGGCACTCTCTTCATACAATATTGCAGTTGTTACCTATTATTAAATAAGTTTGAAACATGTCTTTGTTTATTAAGCAAGGTCTATTTCTGAGACAAGCAAACTCAAGTAAGGCTGTTGAAATAACAGGTGAGTGTTAAAAGAAAAACAATTATCTGATTAGAAAACTACTGTAGATTCCTTTGCACCAAAATAAGAACAAACTTCATTTTGTTTGTTATTTATGAGGAACGAGATGAGCTCTACAAAGCCATAAAGAAATATGTATTGCTCATCTAAATTATACAAGTAAATGATAATATTAAAAAAGAACTACTGTAAGTAATTAGAGTGGTTTTCATTAACCCGTGAAACAAAGTGTGATAGTTAAACGGTAATAGTTAGTAAAACACAAAAAAGAACAATAGAATCAGATCACCACAAAGTGTAATACGCTAAAGCGTAGTTCACGGGTTAATGAAGGTTTTGACATTTTAACCTTACATCCACATGAAAGTAATGCCTAATATCGAGTGCCCTACAGTAAGTGTTTTGCAGTCAAGTTGTTTTCTGTTAGTAGGTAAAAAAAATATTCTAAATAATAGTTATCATAGCTATGGTCACCACTTACACATATAGAACTTGTAATGAAAAGAAAGAAAATATATATATATATATATGCAGTCAAACAACAGAATTGCATGATTACTTTGAATATATTGAATAAAGGACTGCAAAAAAACATCTTTTGTACTAGTTGCTTGAATTGACCCTTGGCTATTTTTAGCTGAATTCCCCTCCCCCTCTAAAAAAGAAAATAATAATAATAATAGATCAAAACTAAAAAGAAAACAAACACAACAGAGACCCCCACCAACAATTTTGATTTTTTTTACTTTCCTTTAAAAGGGGAGTGTCATGGTTAAGAGATTTGCAATAGCTCTAGAGCCCTGACACAATGAACTTCAGTGAAATTCTAATACTGACTTATGAGCTTTTGGTACATGTGGGAGACTTTAAACAAAACAAAAAAAATGACCACAAACTGTCAATTAACATAGTTTTCAATATAATATTGCATATTATTTAATAAGGTATTGACAGCTTTTAAAAAGTTCAACTGTTTGTAGACACTTAAAAGCCTACAATAAGCACTGACTCCAGATATGCGCAGTACTATGCTGCTACCCCTTTAAAGTAAAATACAGCTTTACTTAGTCAGCGTAGACAATATTGCGGATTTTGTCAATATTCTAATATGAATATGTCAATATTCTCCCCCCTTACGTCTTTATTTCTATTTATTTTATGCTTTTCACATGATACCAAAACAGCGTCTTTTTTCTTCGCTAATTTGATGTCATGTACACAATAAAAGAGATGCGCCCGTGCGCATGGCGAGTCCCCAAGGGACCCAAGACGCCCAAATAGACCTCTATTTTTTGTCATCCACAATCTCGGCGAGCTGTGCGTGGCGTAACCGTATTACAGGCCTGGGATCCTGGTTATTGTCCTCCCCATTAATGCGCGGGTTGGGATAACCTTGCAAGAGTGTTGTACAGCATATTCGCTCGGAAATATCGGTGCTTGGGGCCTTCGGGTTCTTTACAGCCTTCCGTAAAAGCCTTGTGCTGCCATACCGATTGGGTAATCCGTATGTATGGTTTCCGTTTTGTTCTTCAGACCGGGTTCGATCCCAGGCCAATGGGCTTTTTTTTTTAATTCGTTTTTTTTTCTTTGTGCTGGACCCCCTTAATCCTGATAAGTTTTGCGCAAAAATAATAAAAAAAAAGTGAGTTTGCAAAATAATCTTGCTAGATTTATTGATTATATGTATTCAATTTGTTCCTAGGAAGTTAACAAAAAACACAAAGCAAAGAGTTTGAGGAAGTAAACAAGTATGTGAACTTTAATGTTCTATTTGAAGGGGTGCATTTTGTACAGGGAAGCATACATAGAATGCTTAACTGGTGGAGAGGGGAGAGGTAAAAGTTTATTGAGCATAATTTCAACAATAGCAGGGGGAAGAGAGGGGCACTCTCTTCATACAATATTGCAGTTGTTACCTATTATTAAATAAGTTTGAAACATGTCTTTGTTTATTAAGCAAGGTCTATTTCTGAGACAAGCAAACTCAAGTAAGGCTGTTGAAATAACAGGTGAGTGTTAAAAGAAAAACAATTATCTGATTAGAAAACTACTGTAGATTCCTTTGCACCAAAATAAGAACAAACTTCATTTTGTTTGTTATTTATGAGGAACGAGATGAGCTCTACAAAGCCATAAAGAAATATGTATTGCTCATCTAAATTATACAAGTAAATGATAATATTAAAAAAGAACTACTGTAAGTAATTAGAGTGGTTTTCATTAACCCGTGAAACAAAGTGTGATAGTTAAACGGTAATAGTTAGTAAAACACAAAAAAGAACAATAGAATCAGATCACCACAAAGTGTAATACGCTAAAGCGTAGTTCACGGGTTAATGAAGGTTTTGACATTTTAACCTTACATCCACATGAAAGTAATGCCTAATATCGAGTGCCCTACAGTAAGTGTTTTGCAGTCAAGTTGTTTTCTGTTAGTAGGTAAAAAAAATATTCTAAATAATAGTTATCATAGCTATGGTCACCACTTACACATATAGAACTTGTAATAAAAAGAAAGAAAATATATATATATATATATATATATATATATATATGCAGTCAAACAACAGAATTGCATGATTACTTTGAATATATTGAATAAAGGACTACAAAAAAACATCTTTTGTACTAGTTGCTTGAATTGACCCTTGGCTATTTTTAGCTGAATTCCCCTCCCCCTCTAAAAAAGAAAATAATAATAATAATAGAACAAAACTAAAAAGAAAACAAACACAACAGAGACCCCCACCAACAATTTTGATTTTTTTTACTTTCCTTTAAAAGGGGAGTGTCATGGTTAAGAGATTTGCAATAGCTCTAGAGCCCTGACACAATGAACTTCAGTGAAATTCTAATACTGACTTATGAGCTTTTGGTACATGTGGGAGACTTTAAACAAAACAAAAAAAATGACCACAAACTGTCAATTAACATAGTTTTCAATATAATATTGCATAATATTTAATAAGGTATTGACAGCTTTTAAAAAGTTCAACTGTTTGTAGACACTTAAAAGCCTACAATAAGCACTGACTCCAGATATGCGCAGTACTATGCTGCTACCCCTTTAAAGTAAAATACAGCTTTACTTAGTCAGCGTAGACAATATTGCGGATTTTGTCAATATTCTAATATGAATATGTCAATATTCTCCCCCCTTACGTCTTTATTTCTATTTATTTTATGCTTTTCACATGATACCAAAACAGCGTCTTTTTTCTTCGCTACTTTGATGTCATGTACACAATAAAAGAGATGCGCCCGTGCGCATGGCGAGTCCCCAAAGCACCCAAGACGCCCAAATAGACCTCTATTTTTTGTCATCCACAATCTCGGCGAGCTGTGCGTGGCGTAACCGTATTACAGGCCTGGGATCCTGGTTATTGTCCTCCCCATTAATGCGCGGGTTGGGATAACCTTGCAAGAGTGTTGTACAGCATATTCGCTCGGAAATATCGGTGCTTGGGGCCTTCGGGTTCTTTACAGCCTTCCGTAAAAGCCTTGTGCCGCCATACCGATTGGGTAATCCGTATGTATGGTTTCCGTTTTGTTCTTCAGACCGGGTTCGATCCCAGGCCAATGGGCTTTTTTTTAATTCGTTTTTTTTCTTTGTGCTGGACCCCCTTAATCCTGATAGGTTTTCCGCAAAAATAATAAAAAAAAAGTGAGTTTGCAAAATAATCTTGCTAGATTTATTGATTATATGTATTCAATTTGTTCCTAGGAAGTTAACAAAAAACACAAAGCAAAGAGTTTGAGGAAGTAAACAAGTATGTGAACGTTAATGTTCTATTTGAAGGGGCGCATTTTGTACAGGGAAGCATACATAGAATGCTTAACTAGTGGAGAAGGGAGAGGTAACAGTTTATTGAGCATAATGTCAACAATAGCAGGGGGAAGGGAGGGGCACTCTCTTCATACAATATTGCAGTTGTTACCTATTATTAAATAAGTTTGTAACATGTCTTTGTTTATTAAGCAAGGTCTATTTCTGAGACAAGCAAACTCAAGTAAGGCTGTTGAAATAACAGGTGAGTGTTAAAAGAAAAACAATTATCTGATTAGAAAACTACTGTAGATTCCTTTGCACCAAAATAAGAACAAACTTCATTTTGTTTGTTATTTATGAGGAACGAGATGAGCTATACAAAGCCATAAAGAAATATGTATTGCTCATCTAAATTATACAAGTAAATGATAATATTAAAAAAGAACTACTGTAAGTAATTAGAGTGGTTTTCATTAACCCGTGAAACAAAGTGTGATAGTTAAACGGTAATAGTTAGAAAAAAAAACACAAAAAAGAACAATAGAATCAGATCACCACAAAGTGTAATACGCTAAAGCGTAGTTCACGGGTTAATGAAGGTTTTGACATTTCAACCTTACATCCACATGAAAGTAATGCCTAATATCGAGTGCCCTACAGTAAGTGTTTTGCAGTCAAGTTGTTTTCTGTTAGTAGGTAAAAAATTATTCTAAATAATAGTAATCATAGCTATGGTCACCACTTACACATATAGCACTTGTAATGAAAAGAAAGAAAAAAAATATATATGCAGTCAAACAACAGAATTGCATGATAACCTTGAATATATTGAATAAAGGACTGCAAAAAAACATCTTTTGTACTAGTTGCTTGAATTGACCCTTGGCTATTTTTAGCTGAATTCCCCTCCCCCTCTAAAAAAGAAAATAATAATAATAATAATAGAACAAAACTAAAAAGAAAACAAACACAGCAGAGACCCCCACCAACAATTTTGATTTTTTTTACTTTCCTTTAAAGGGGGAGTGTCATGTTTAAGATATTTGCAATAGCTCTAGAGCCCTGACACAATGAACTTCAGTGAAATTCTAATACTGACTTATGAGCTTTTGGTACATGTGGGAGACTTTAAACAAAACAAAAAAAATGACCACAACTGTCCATTAACATAGTTTTCAATATAATATTACATATTATTTAATAAGGTATTGACAGCTTTTAAAAAGTTCAACTGTTTGTAGACACTTAAAAGCCTACAATAAACACTGACTCCAGACATGCGCAGTACTATGCTGCAGCCCCTTTAAAGTAAAATACAGCTTTACTTAGTCAGCGTAGACAAACTTGCGGATTTTGTCAATATTCTAATATGAATATGTCAATATTCTCCCCCCTTACGTCTTTATTTCTATTTATTTTATGCTTTTCACATGATACCAAAACAGCGTCTTTTTTCTTCGCTACTTTGATGTCATGTACACAATAAAAGAGATGCGCCCGTGCGCATGGCGAGTCCCCAAGGGACCCAAGACGCTCAAATAGACCTCTATTTTTTGTCATCCACAATCTCGGCGAGCTGTGCGTGGCGTAACCGTATTACAGGCCTGGGATCCTGGTTATTGTCCTCCCCATTAATGCGCGGGTTGGGATAACCTTGCAAGAGTGTTGTACAGCATATTCGCTCGGAAATATCGGTGCTTGGGGGCTTCGGGTTCTTTACAGCCTTCCGTAAAAGCCTTGTGCTGCCATACCGATTGGGTAATCCGTATGTTTGTTTTCCGTTTTGTTCTTCAGACCGGGTTCGATCCCAGGCCAATGGGCTTTTTTTTTAATTCGTTTTCTTTCTTTGTGCTTGATCCCCCTAATCCTGATTGGTTTTGCGCAAAAATAATAAAAAAAAGTGAGTTTGCAAAATAAGCTTGCTGGATTTATTGATTATATGTATTCAATTTGTTCCTAGAAAGTTAACAAAAAACACAAAGCAAAGAGTTTGAGGAAGTAAACAAGTATGTGAACTTTAATGTTTGAAGGGGTGCATTTTGTACAGGGAAGCATACATAGAATGCTTAACTGGTGGAGAGGGGAGGGGTAACAGTTTATTGAGCATAATGTCAACAATAGCAGGGGGAAGGGGGGGGCACTCTCTTCATACAATATTGCAGTTGTTACCTATTATTAAATAAGTTTGTAACATGTCTTTGTTTATTAAGCAAGGTCTATTTCTGAGACAAGCAAACTCAAGTAAGAGCTGTTGAAATAACAGGTGAGTGTTAAAAAAAAAACAATTATCTGATTAGAAAACTAATGTAGATTCCTTTGCACCGAATAAGAACAAACTTCATTTTGTTTGTTATTTATGAGGAACGAGATGAGCTCTACAAGGCCAAGAAGAAATATGTATTGCTCATCTAAGTTATACAAGTAAATAATAATATTAAAAAAGAATTACTGTAAGTAATTAGAGTGGTTTTCATTAACCCGTGAAACAAAGTGTGATAGTTAAACGGTAATAGTTAGTAAAACACAAAAAAGAACAATAGAATCAGATCACAACAAAGTGTAATACGCTAAAGCGTAGTTCACGGTTAATGAAGGTTTTGACATTTCAACCTAACATCCACATGAAAGTAATGCCTAATATCGAGTGCCCTACAGTAAGTGTTTTGCAGTCAAGTTGTTTTCTTTTAGTAGGTAAAAAATTATTCTAAATAATAGTAATCTTTCCTTTAAAGGGGGAGTGTCATGTTTAAGAGATTTGCAATAGCTCTAGAGCCCTGACACAATGAACTTCAGTGAAATTCTAATACTGACTTATGAGCTTTTGGTACATGTGGGAGACTTTAAACCAAACAAAAAAAAATGACCACAAACTGTCCATTAACATAGTTTTCAATATAATATTGCATATTATTTAATAAGGTATTGACAGCTTTTAAAAAGTTCAACTGTTTGTAGACACTTAAAAGCCTACAATAAACACTGACTCCAGACATGCGCAGTACTATGCTGCTGCCCCTTTAAAGTAAAATACAGCTTTACTTAGTCAGCGTAGACAATATTGCGGATTTTGTCAATATTCTAATATGAATATGTCAATATTCTCCCCCCTTACGTCTTTATTTCTATTTATTTTATGCTTTTCACATGATACCAAAACAGCGTCTTTTTTCTTCGCTAATTTGATGTCATGTACACAATAAAAGAGATGCGCCCGTGCGCATGGCGAGTCCCCAAGGGACCCAAGACGCCCAAATAGACCTCTATTTTTTGCAATCCACAATCTCGGCGAGCTGTGCGTGGCGTAACCGTATTACAGGCTTGGGATCCTGGTTATTGTCCTCCCCATTAATGCGCGGGTTGGGATAACCTTGCAGGAGTGTTGTACAGCATATTCCCTCCGAAAAATCGGTGCTTGGGGCATTCGGGTTCTTTACAGCCTTCCGTAAAAGCCTAGTGCTGCCATACCGATTGGGTAATCCGTATGTATGGTTTCCGTTTTGTTCTTCAGACCGGGTTCGATCCCAGGCCAATGGACTTTTTTTTTGTTCGTTTTCTTTCTTTGTGCTTGACCCCCCTAATCCTGATTGGTTTTGCGCAAAAATAATAAAAAAAAGTGAGTTTGCAAAATAAGCTTGCTGGATTTATTGATTATATGTATTCAATTTGTTCCTAGGAAGTTAACAAAAAACACAAAGCAAAGAGTTTGAGGAAGTAAACAAGTATGTGAACTTTAATGTTCTATTTGAAGGGGCGCATTTTGTACAGGGAAGCATACATAGAATGCTTAACTGGTGGAGAGGGGAGAGGTAACAGTTTATTGAGCATAATGTCAACAATAGCAGGGGGAAGGGAGTTTTGTTCTATTATTATTATTATTTTCTTTTTTAGAGGGGGAGGGGAATTCAGCTAAAAATAGCCAAGGGTCAATTCAAGCAACTAGTACAAAAGATGTTTTTTTGCAGTCCTTTATTCAATATATTCAAGGTTATCATGCAATTCTGTTGTTTGACTGCATATATATATTTTTTCTTTCTTTTCATTACAAGTGCTATATGTGTAAGTGGTGACCATAGCTATGATTACTATTATTTAGAATAATTTTTTACCTACTAACAGAAAACAACTTGACTGCAAAACACTTACTGTAGGGCACTCGATATTAGGCATTACTTTCATGTGGATGTAAGGTTAAAATGTCAAAACCTTCATTAACCCGTGAACTACGCTTTAGCGTATTACACTTTGTGGTGATCTGATTCTATTGTTCTTTTTTGTGTTTTTTTCTAACTATTACCGTTTAACTATCACACTTTGTTTTACGGGTTAATGAAAACCACTCTAATTACTTACAGTAGTTCTTTTTTAATATTATCATTTACTTGTATAGTTTAGATGAGCAATACATATTTCTTTATGGCTTTGTATAGCTCATCTCGTTCCTCATAAATAACAAACAAAATGAAGTTTGTTCTTATTTTGGTGCAAAGGAATCTACAGTAGTTTTCTAATCAGATAATTGTTTTTCTTTTAACACTCACCTGTTATTTCAACAGCCTTACTTGAGTTTGCTTGTCTCAGAAATAGACCTTGCTTAATAAACAAAGACATGTTACAAACTTATCTAATAATAGGTAACAACTGCAATATTGTATGAAGAGAGTGCCCCTCTCTTCCCCCTGCTATTGTTGAAATTATGCTCAATAAACTTTTACCTCTTCCCTCTCCACCAGTTAAGCATTCTATGTATGCTTCCCTGTACAAAATGCACCCCTTCAAACATTAAAGTTCACATACTTGTTTACTTCCTCAAACTCTTTGCTTTGTGTTTTTTGTTAACTTTCTAGGAACAAATTGAATACATATAATCAATAAATCCAGCAAGCTTATTTTGCAAACTCACTTTTTTTTATTATTTTTGCGCAAAACCAATCAGGATTAGGGGGGTCAAGCACAAAGAAAGAAAACGAATTAAAAAAAAAAGCCCATTGGCCTGGGATCGAACCCGGTCTGAAGAACAAAACGGAAACCATACATACGGATTACCCAATCGGTATGGCAGCACAAGGCTTTTACGGAAGGCTGTAAAGAACCCGAAGGCACCAAGCACCGATATTTCCGAGCGAATATGCTGTACAACACTCTTGCAAGGTTATCCCAACCCGCGCATTAATGGGGAGGACAATAACCAGGATCCCAGGCCTGTAATACGGTTACGCCACGCACAGCTCGCCGATTGTGGATGACAAAAAATAGAGGTCTATTTGGGCGTCTTGGGTCCCTTGGGGACTCGCCATGCGCACGGGCGCATCTCTTTTATTGTGTACATGACATCAAAGTAGCGAAGAAAAAAGACGCTGTTTTGGTATCATGTGAAAAGCATAAAATAAATAGAAATAAAGACTTAAGGGGGGAGAATATTGACATATTCATATTAGAATATTGACAAAATCCGCAATATTGTCTACGCTGACTAAGTAAAGCTGTATTTTACTTTAAAGGGGCAGCAGCATAGTACTGCGCATGTCTGGAGTCAGTGTTTATTATAGGCTTTTAAGTGTCTACAAACAGTTGAACTTTTTAAAAGCTGTCAATACATTATTAAATAATATGCAATATTATATTGAAAACTATGTTAATGGACAGTTGTGGTCATTTTTTTTTGTTTTGTTTAAAGTCTCCCACATGTACCAAAAGCTCATAAGTCAGTATTAGAATTTCACTGAAGTTCATTGTGTCAGGGCTCTAGAGCTATTGCAAATCTCTTAAACATGACACTCCCCCTTTAAAGGAAAGTAAAAAAAATCAAGATTGTTGGTGGGGGTCTCTGTTGTGTTTGTTTTCTTTTTAGTTTTGTTCTATTATTATTATTATTATTTTCTTTTTTAGAGGGGGAGGGGAATTCAGCTAAAAATAGCCAAGGGTCAATTCAAGCAACTAGTACAAAAGATGTTTTTTTGCAGTCCTTTATTCAATATATTCAAGGTTATCATGCAATTCTGTTGTTTGACTGCATATATATTTTTTTTCTTTCTTTTCATTACAAGTGCTATATGTGTAAGTGGTGACCATAGCTATGATTACTATTATTTAGAATAATATTTTACCTACTAACAGAAAACAACTTGACTGCAAAACACTTACTGTAGGGCACTCGATATTAGGCATTACTTTCATGTGGATGTAAGGTTGAAATGTCAAAACCTTCATTAACCCGTGAACTACGCTTTAGCGTATTACACTTTGTGGTGATCTGATTCTATTGTTCTTTTTTGTGTTTTTTTTCTAACTATTACCGTTTAACTATCACACTTTGTTTCACGGGTTAATGAAAACCACTCTAATTACTTACAGTAGTTCTTTTTTAATATTATCATTTACTTGTATAATTTAGATGAGCAATACATATTTCTTTATGGCTTTGTATAGCTCATCTCGTTCCTCATAAATAACAAAACAAAATGAAGTTTGTTCTTATTTTGGTGCAAAGAAATCTACAGTAGTTTTCTAATCAGATAATTGTTTTTCTTTTTTAAAAGAAAAACAATTATCTGATTAATATTATCTGATTTTATATTATTAAAATAATATTACCAGATTAAAAAATGATGTAAGTAGTTAAAAAACGCGCGAGTTCAATAGTTTGATATCGAGAACAAGAAAATAAGCAAAAATTGGACATTTGAGATGAATATATCCCTAAAAACCCGAAAAAGACAGCAAAAGTGCTCTCATTTACAAAAGATGCCCGGAAAGAGAAAAGTTGCCGCAAATCCTAAATGTTGCTCAAAAGTTGCCGAGCATCTTGGGGACAGCCCTAGTACCTAGAAATAGCTGAGGGTGGAGGGAGGGGGGGTGGCGGGTGCACAGTCATAGCTACCTTATGGAAAAGCCTAGTATTTGAAAATTCCTTAAAAAGAAATGACCCACTGTTTGAGCGCCAAGGGGGGGGGGGGGGGGTGGCGCACCCCCCTGTATACGCGCCTGAACACATTGTACTAACTTCCACCAGAAGCGGAAGGCAAAAAAGAGCTAGGGCTCCACATCTGCTTAAGAGCAGCTCCTGCTTTAGCCCCCCACCACGCATGGATCGGAAACGGAACATTTCATATTTTGATATTGAAATATTTTAAAAACTACTTCTCTGTCAACCTCTATTTTGATTTAGTCCCCCTTTCATTTATATATCGATAAAACCATAAACGAATACCCGAAAACACAGCTTTGTCTCCAGATTACAAAAGTCAATCAAATGTCAAAGGGATTTCAGATAAGCTGATGCAAATGAGTCATTTCTATTGGTTTGCGCGCTTATGCTTTTCAACCTGTAGGGGTGCGCCGCCTGTGTCGTTGTTTGAGATGAGTATTTAAAAAAAAAACGGTTCTTAACGAATCAGCCCAGGCGAATATCCTTCGCAGCAAAGGATATTGGAGTATGTTGGAATTGTAACTGGTAAGCAGTAAAAAAAAAAAAAAAAAAAATCCAAGGACATGGCCGAGAATCGAACCTCTCCCATATCCGGTAAAATGAGAAAAAAAAAAGACCATACATCCAGACTTACGCTGAAACACCGTATGGCAGCATATAGCTTTTCAGCTAAGCTGGAGATTTCGGCCCCAGCACCGCTATCTAGCGAACTGTACAACACAAAGGAACCTGAGGTACCCGCGCATTAATGGGGAGGCAATAACCAGGATCCCAGGCCTGTCTTAGTCGGTTACGCCACGCACAGCTCGTTGAGATGTACACTTAAACAATTTCGGGGTCCTTTTCACGTTTGTGTCTTTTGGGAATAGGTAATGCTATAGTAATGTTGTGGTGTCGTCATCGTGTGCAGCACACTTCGAGCTAGGCCTACATGCATTGGTGCCTTTAGCCTTTGTTCTTCTTCGTCCAGTCACGCACGTGCATATGACATTGTTTGTGCCCAGAACAACAAAAGCAAACTACATTGAATAGCACGCAATCTAAGTTCTTTTGTGCTCTTAGGTTTTAGAAAATACTGTGATTAAGCCTCTCGTAAGCTACTCTCCTCGAATTTCTTAGGATCATTTCGGATTCTAAAAAGTTCATATTTTTTTTGGCACAGGCATCAGGTGTGGGGATCTCAAACCTAATCGTAGAATCCAAAAATGATACGATTTGAAGTGTAGAGTCTCACACGCTTTAATAAACGCACTTTGTAATAAAAACGCTGACGCACTTTGTTATAAAATCTGATGTACCCAAGGATTTTTATCGTAGTATTTGCAAATAAATATTTTTACAGTAAGCTTCGTAACTCTTGGTTGCTTTTATTGTTTACAATGAAGATCACGTTGTGTTAGCATTTATCTGAAATTCAATTCTGATTTTCTTTTAGAATCGCAAAATATGGCGGTTTAGAAATAAATTCAGGCCCGTACCTAGGGGGTGTGCAGGGGGTGCGAAACCCCCCCCCCTCCCTACCCCCACAACGGCCGAAGGCCCACTTTCGGTTCTCAATAGAGTGCTATTTGTAGACAAAACTATAAAGCATAAGATAGATCACTCTGGTATGCTGCCAAATCTGACAATAAACGTCCGGTGGAGATACTGCAAAGGCATAAAACACCCTTTTTTTTTCGGGGATGGTCAGAATTTTATCAGACAACTCCCTCCCTCTCCCCCCGTAAAATTTAGGTCCACTTTTTCGGATTTCGCACCCCCCCTCCCCCCCTCCCCCCTCCAAAAAA